>NC_134485.1:237152502-237230002 GCF_040206685.1 Ascaphus truei | reverse complement strand
CAGGGGATCGGGGTGAAACGGGGACCTGAGGGGGACATCCCCGCCCCAATCTCCCGGCCCCGCGGGCTGACACGGGGATCGGGGTGAAGCGGGGACCTGAGGGGACATACCCGCCCCCAATCTCCCGGCCTCGCGGGTTGACATGGGGATCGGGGGTGAAACGGGGGACCTCAGGGGACATACCCGCCCCAATCTCCTGGCCCCGCGGGTTGACACGGGGATCGGGGTGAAACGGGGACCTGAGGGGACATCCCCCGCCCCAATCTCCCGGCCCCGCGGGCTGACACGGGGATCGGGGTGAAGCGGGGACCTGAGGGGACATCTCCGCTCCAATCTCCCGGCCCCGTGGGCTGACACGGGCATCGGGGTGAAGCGGGGGACCTGAGGGGACATCCCCGCTCCAATCTCCCGGGCCCACGGGCTGACACTGGGATCGAGGTGAAGCGGGGACCTGAGGCGACATCCCCGCTCCAATCTCCCGGGCCCGCGGGCTGACACGGGGATTGGGGTGAAGCGGGGACCTGAGGGGACATCCTCGCTCCAATCTCCCGACCCCGCGGGCTGACACGGGGATCGGGGGTGAAGCGGGGGACCTGAGGGGACATCCCCCGCCCCAATCTCCCAGCCCCGCGGGCTGACACTGGGATCGGGGTGAAGCGGGGACCTGAGGGGACATCCCCGCTCCAATCTCCCGGCCCCGCGGGCTGACACAGGGATCGGGGTGAAGTGGGGACCAGAGGGGACATCCCCGCTCCAATCTCCCGGCCCCGAGGGCTGACACGGGGAAGCGGTGACAGGGGGAAGGCACAGATAGTACTTACTGTGTCCCTCCTTGGGAAAAAAATGGCCGCTCGTTGGGGGCGGGCTCATATAGAGCCTGGCCGCGCGCCCACAAAGCCTGGGAGCGCGCGCCAATCAGCTCTCAGGCAGGGGGAGTTTTTTAGTTTTTTTTCAGCGCGAGCAGGAAAATTTGAGAGCGAGGTTAAATCCACCCGCCCCGGGCGTGTAAATGTATAGGATTGTCACACACACACACACACACACACACACACACACACACACACACACACACACACACACACACACACACACACACACACACACACACACACACACACACACACACTCCCCCATACACACACACACACTCCCCCATACACACACACACACACACACACACACACACTCCCCCATACACACACACACACTCCCCCATACACACACACACACACACACACACACTCCCCACACACACACACACACACACACACACACACACCACACACACACACACACACACACACACACACACACACACACACACACACACAGTCCCCATATATACACACACACACACTCTCTCACTCTACACACACGGGGGGGGGTCGGAAGAGAGGAAAGGCCGCGACCAGCACCCACCACCCCGCTCCCCCCCCCTCCTGCTCCAATCTCCTGGCCCCGCTGGCTGACACGTGGATCAGGTTGAAGCGGGGACCTGAGGGGACATCCCCGCTCCAATCTCCCAGCCCCGCGGGTTGACACGGGGATCGGGGTGAAACGGGGACCTGAGGGGACATCCCCGCCCCAATCTCCCGGCCCCGCGGGCTGACACGGGGATCGGGGTGAAGCGGGGACCTGAGGGGACATACCCGCCCCAATCTCCCGGCCTCGCGGGTTGACATGGGGATCGGGGTGAAACGGGGACCTCAGGGGACATACCCGCCCCCAATCTCCCGGCCCCGCGGGTTGACACGGGGATCGGGGTGAAACGGGGACCTGAGGGGACATCCCCGCCCCAATCTCCCGGCCCCGCGGGCTGACACGGGGATCGGGGTGAAGCGGGGATCTGAGGGGACATCTCCGCTCCAATCTCCCGGCCCCGTGGGCTGACACGGGCATCGGGGTGAAGCGGGGACCTGAGGGGACATCCCCGCTCCAATCTCCCGGGCCCGCGGGCTGACACTGGGATCGAGGTGAAGCGGGGACCTGAGGCGACATCCCCGCTCCAATCTCCCGGGCCCGTGGGCTGACACGGGGATTGGGGTGAAGCGGGGGACCTGAGGGGACATCCTCGCTCCAATCTCCCGACCCCCGCGGGCTGACACGGGGATCGGGGTGAAGCGGGGACCTGAGGGGACATCCCCGCCCCAATCTCCCAGCCCCGCGGGCTGACACGGGGATCGGGGTGAAGCGGTGACCTGAGGGGACATCCCCGCTCCAATCTCCCGGCCCCGCGGGCTGACACAGGGATCGGGGTGAAGTGGGGACCAGAGGGGACATCCCCGCTCCAATCTCCCGGCCCCGAGGGCTGACACGGGGGAAGCGGTGACAGGGGGAAGGCACAGATAGTACTTACTGTGTCCTCCTTGGGAAAAAAATGGCCGCTCGTTGGGGGCGGGCTCATATAGAGCCTGGCCGCGCGCCCACAAAGCCTGGGAGCGCGCGCCAATCAGCTCTCAGGCAGGGGGAGTTTTTTTAGTTTTTTTTCAGCGCGAGCAGGAAAATTTGAGAGCGTGGTTAAATCAACCCGCCCCGGGCGTGTAAATGTATAGGATTGTCGAACACTGTGTATATATATATATATATATATATATATATATATATACATATATATATATTTATATCTATATTTATATCTATATAGGATTGTCGAACACTGTATATATATATATATATATATATATATATATATATATATATATATATATATATATATTTAAATTTATTTATATCTATATTTATGTGAAGGCCAGTGCTGGATCCTCAGAAACTGGAACAGGCTCATCCTCATAATTATCCACAAAGGATAATTCAATGGTTTCCTCCCGGTTTCCTGGTTCCTCGAGGTTGGACATAGTTGTTGCTGCTAACATCTGATCCCTCAAGAACAGCATGTTGGTGAAGTAAGGCCACGATGACCCACTGTCAATGCTGCTTGGCCCGGGGTCCCCCGAACGCGGCACCTTCACTTTTTTTAGCTCCCTCCGAAACGCATAAGGTTCTTCCATTTGTTTTTTACAACAGTAGCTAAAAAAAACAAAACAGAAAGCAAGACATTAATACACAATCACAATAATTTAATATAAATAAAATAAAACCACAATTGGGCGTGCCCTTGCGGACACTTTTTGGGGCACTAAAAACAAAATTGGGCGTGCCCTTGCAGACACTTTTGGGGGCACTAAAAACAGAATTGGGCGTGCCCTTGCGGACACTTTTGGGGGCACTATAAACACAATTGTGCGTGCCCTTGCGGACACCTTTGGGGGCACTAAAAACAGAATTGGGCGTGCCCTTGCGGACACTTTTGGGGCACTAAAAACACACTTGGGCATGCCCTTGTGGACCCTTTTGGGGGCACTAAAAACACACTTGGGCGTGCCCTTGCGGACACGCCTGGGGGCACTTAAAATATACATGTACTATCAACAAAAAAAAAGCATTTTACATAAATATGACACAATTTTATTAACAAATGAAATACTATCAAATACTAACGTGTTTCATTCATGATCTGTCCTATCTCCTTCCATAACTTATCGTGCATTAGCCTGTCGTGGGAGGATTTTGATCGCTGATTCCATAAGGAATCCCTCACTTCAACCTCATCTATCAGACGTTCTATCTGGAGGGATTCATTTTTCTTCTGCTCTCAAGCTCTCTCTAGATTAAGCCCCTGATGAAGACTTTGCAGTGGAAACGCGCATTGGGTGATATCAGTGATCACGAAGGAGCCCTTGTTGATGACATCTAGAGTGGAAGACAACTTTAATCAGCCCAGTACTTGCTGTGACGGCCGTGGAGCGGATGCTGTAGCTGTGAATATCTTGTCTGACCCTATGACCCAGGGTGGTCTGAATGCTCTTAAACAAAGGCATTTATGTAAGTGAAATACTTTGTGTTTTTTAACATTAAAAACAGTGTTATACTATTTTGCTTTCCCTTTTTGTATATGGATTTTCCCCCCCTCTATATGGATCTGGAGTACCTGTCTGGAGATATAAATTGGTAACTTTGAATAACCACAACGCTTATGCATATATATATATATATATATATATATATATATATATATATATATATATATATTAGCTGATATACCCAGCGTTGCCCGTGGTGTAATGTTCTGCCTCCCCCATCCTCCTTCTCAACTCCCTTCCCCCCCCTCTTCACAGCTGTTCAGGCTTCCCCCCTTCTCTCCTGACTCCCTCCCCCCCCTCTCTCCTGACTCCCTCCCCCCCCCTCTCTCCTGACTCCCTCTCTCCCCCCCTCTCTCCTGACTCCCTCTCCCCCCCCGTCTCTCCTGACTCCCTCTCCCTACCTTCTCTCCTGACTCCTTCTCCCCCCCCTCTCTCCTGACTCCCTCTCCCCCCCCCTCTCTCCTGACTCCCTCTCTCCCCCCCTCTCCTGACTCCCTCTCTCCCCCCCTCTCTCCTTACTCCCTCCTCCCATCTCTCCTGACTAACTTCCCCCCCTGTCTCCTGACTAACCCCCCCCCCTCTCTCCTGACTGAATACCACCCCCCGCCTGTCCGCTGTGCGCCACCATCTTACTGGGGGCATCTGCAGGAGGAAGGGGGTTTCTTCCGGAGGCTGCCTGCCCACTGCCTGTCCCCCCGCAGGGGAGGGAGGGAAGTGAGCGTTGGCGGCTGGGGCAGGAGGGCCGTGCCGCGCTTCCCCTCCATCCGGGAGCCGGGGAGAGGGAGAGAGAGAGAGTTGGGTGACGTCATAGAGCCACCAATCTGATTGGCCAGAGGCTGAGGACCAATCAGATTCACCGCAGCTAGTACCAACCTTTCGATTTTATATATATATATATATATATATATATATATATATATATATATATATATATATACAGTGTTCGACAAATCACCCAAAAATCTACTAGCCAACCAAAAATCTACTCGCCACATAGTCCCGCCCCTAACCCCCGCCCCTAGTCCCGCCCCCAATCCCGCTTTAAAATAAAACACATTTAATAAATTCCTAGTCAGAACAACATTCATTTTTGACATAAATGTATTTATTGTATTACATTATACTACAATTAGTCGTGTGTGTGTGTGTGTGTGTGTGTGTGTGTGTGTGTGTGTGTGTGTGTGAATGCCGGATCTTACCTGATCCGCAGTCCCTCAATGTCCAGTACCCTAATTCCCGCAATGTTATACATTGGAGGGGAGGTGTTCCCTACCTGTCTTCTGGGTTAGGGGGGGTTCCGATGTCTTCCGTGTGAAGCTTGAGTCAGAACTGGAAGAAAGCAGTATAAATTATGTCGATGTAGTATAGGGGCAGTTAAGATATAAGGGTAAATAAGATATCCAGATCGAGAGTGTGAGACAGAGAGAGAGAGTGTGAGAGAGAGAGAGAGTGTGTGAGAGACAGAGAGAGAGAGAGAGTGTGAGAGAGAGAGTGTGTGAGAGAGACGGAGAGAGTGTGTGAGAGACAGAGAGAGAGTGTGTGAGAGACAGAGAGAGAGAGTGTGTGAGAAACAGAGAGAGAGTGTGTGAGAGACAGAGAGAGAGAGAGAGTGTGTGAGAGACAGAGAGAGAGTGAGAGACAGAGAGACAGAGAGAGAGTGTGAGAGACAGAGAGAGAGTGTGTGAGAGACAGAGAGAGAGAGAGTGCGTGAGAGACAGGGAGAGAGAGAGAGTGTATGAGAGACAGAGAGAGAGAGTGTGTGAGAGACAGAGAAAGAGTGAGAGACAGAGAGACAGAGAGAGAGAGTGTGAGAGACAGAGAGAGAGTGTGTGAGAGACAGAGAGAGAGAGAGAGCATGAGAGACAGAGAGAGAGAGAGAGTGTGTGAGAGATAGAGAGAGAGAGTGTGTGAGAGACAGAGAGAGAGAGAGGGTGAGAGACAGAGAGACAGAGAGAGAGAGAGAGAGAGAGAGAGTAGGTGAGAGACAGAGAGAGAGAGAGAGAGAGTGGGTGAGAGACAGAGAGTGTGTGGGTGAGAGACAGAGAGAGTGTGGGTGAGAGACAGAGAGTGTGTGGGTGAGAGGCAGAGAGGACTGTGGTGAGAGACAGAGAGAGTGTGGGTGAGAGACAGAGAGGAGTGTGGTGGGTGAGAGACAGAGAGAGTGTGGGTGAGAGACAGAGAGAGTGTGGGTGAGAGACAGCGAGAGTGTGGGTGAGAGAAGGGGGGAGAGACAGGGAGGGGGGAGAGACAGGGAGGGGGGAGAGACAGGGGGGGACTGACTGATGGGGGAAAAACTGGGCGGGGAGATGGTGACTGACTGGGTGACTTTGACTGACTAGGCGGGGGTGTGACTGATCTGGTGTCACACACACACACACACACACACACACACACACACACACACACACACACACACACACACACACACACACACACACACACACACACACACACACACACACACACACACACACACACTCCCCCCATATACACACACACACTCCCCCATATACACACACTCCCCCATATACTCCGCTCCAATCTCCGGCCGCACGGGCTGACACGGGGATCGGGGTGAAGCGGGGACCTGAGGGGACAACCCCGCTCCAATCTCCCGGCCCCGCGGGCTGACACGGGGATTGGGGGTGAAGCGGGGACCTGAGGGGACATCCCCGCTCCAATCTCCCGGCCCCGCGGGCTGACACGGGGATCGGGGTGAAGCGGGGACCTGAGGGGACATCCCCGCCCCAATCTCCCGGCCCCGCGGGCTGACACGGGGATCGGGGTGAAGCGGGGACCCTGAGGGGACATCCCCGCTCCAATCTCCCGGCCCCGCGGTCTGACACGGGGATCGGGGTGAAGCGGGGACCTGAGGGGACATCCCCGCCCCAATCTCCCGGCCCCGCGGGCTGACACGGGGATCGGGGTGAAGCGGGGACCTGAGGGGACATCCCCGCTCCATCTCCCGGCCCCGCGAGCTGACACGGGGATCGGGGGTGAAGCGGGGACCTGAGGGGACATCCCCGCTCCAATCTCCCGGCCCCGAGGGCTGACACGGGGGGAAGCGGTGACAGGGGAAGGCACAGATAGTACTTACTGGGTCCTCCTTGGGAAAAAATGGCCGCTCGTTGGGGACGGGCTCATATAGATGCCTGGCCGCGCGCCCACAAAGCCTGGGGAGCGGGCGCCAATCAGCTCTCAGGCAGGGTGAGTTTTTTAGGTTTTTTTCAGCGCGAGCAGGAAAATTTGAGCGCGAGCAGGGAAATTTAAAAAAACAAACTGCTTGGGCCAATATATACTCACCCGGAGGTTAAATCCACCCGCCCCGGCGTGTAAATGTATAAGATTGTCGAACAATGCATATATATATATTCAGATGCCCAATACAGTTTTTCATGATTACTGAACCGAGTGCAGTCTTTCTTTACCGGACAGAGAGAATGGTAATGTTGTTTTTCTATTATTTGAGACTAGCACCTGTCTATATGAACCAGTACATTGAGTGCAAGCTGTGATGTTTGTTTTGACTTAGATATATATATATATAATATATATATATATAATCCCTCTCTTTCCATCTCTCTCTATATTTCACCGCCTCTCTCCCGCCCCCCCCCCACATATCCGTCCGTTGGTGCCCCCCAGCCACCCCTGCATACATTTCACCATGCATCTGTTTCCCTATTGATGGCTGCACGCAGGAGCTGAATACGGAGGAGAGCGGGACCCAGACCAGGAGCTGAGTTTTAGGTAAGGGTCATTGCCTTACTCAGACACTCCGGTCACCCTTGTGGCCCTTCACTGCCTCCTCCATACAGCCCCACATGACGAAATTAACACCTTTGGGTGGGATTGCTTCACACGGAAGCGCATGACAGCATTTTCTTTACCCCTGCATACAGGACTAGAAATAACATAAATACAACAAAAGTAGAATTTTCATAACCATTAAAATATTTATTTAAAAGTGCAAATGCAAAATAATGTAAACTTTGTCATTAACGTAACGACACATAAAACTTATTAAATTAACACACTATATAAAAATTTAACTTACTAAAGAAACACGAAATTTTAAAATAATTTAATTATTGTGAGGCTTCATGTTCCTCAACAGTCTCCTGAATTAGTTGCTGGAATTTCATGCGAAATCGTAATTTCTCCATTCTATCCAGAGGAGAAAGGTATTGTAGGAAACTTAAAAAAAAAATCCATGTCCTCATTATTAGAATTTATTAATTGGTCTAGTAGTCCAAACTTTTTCTCTTCTATGGTGACCATGTTGCGCTGCAAATCTTGTTGGTTCCTAGGTTTTTTTGCGGAAGGTGGTACCGGTGCCTGTGCCTGTGACGTTGACGGTGACGGTGTGAAGGCCGGTGCTGGATCCTCAGAATCTGGAACAGTCTCATCCTCATAATTATCCACAAAGGATAATTCAATGGTTTCCTCCTGGCTTCCTGGTTCCTCGAAGTTGGACATAGTTGTTGCTGCTAACATCTGGTCCCTCAAGAACAGCATGTTGGTGAAGTAAGGCCACGATGACCCACTGTCAATGCTGCTTGGCCCGGGGTCCCCCGAACGCGGCACCTTCACTTTTTTTTTAGCTCCCTCCGAAACGCATAAGGTTCTTCCATTTGTTTTTTACAACAGTAGCTAAAAAAAACACAAAACAGAAAGCAAGACATTAATACACAATCACAATAATTTAATATAAATAAAATAAAACCACGATTGGGCGTGCGCTTGCGGACACATTTGGGGGCACTAAAAACACACTTGGGCGTGCCCTTGCGGACACATTTGGGGGCACAAAAAACACACTTGGGCGTGCCCTTGCGGACACATTTGGGGGCACAAAAAACACACTTGGGCGTGCCCTTGCGGACACTTTTGGGGGCACTAAAAACACACTTGGGCGTGCCCTTGGGGACCCTTTTGGGGGCACTAAAAACACACTTGGGCGTGCCCTTGCGGACCCTTTTGGGGGCACTAAAAACACACTTGGGCGTGCCCTTGCGGATACTTTTGGGGGCACTAAAAACACACTTGGGCGTGCCATTGCGGACACGCCTGGGGGCACTAAAAACACACTTGGGCGTGCCCTTGCGGACACGCCTGGGGGCACTAAAAACACACTTGGGCGTGCCCTTGCGGACACGCCTGGGGGCACTAAAAACACACTTGGGCATGCCCTTGCGGACACGCCTGGGGGCACTAAAAACACACTTGGGAGTGCCCTTACGGACACTTTTGGGGGCACTAAAAACACACTTGGGCGTGCCCTTGCGGACACGCCTGGGGGCACTAAAAACACACTTGGGCGTGCCCTTGCGGACACTTTTGGGGGCACTAAAAACACACTTGGGCGTGCCCTTGCGGACCCTTTTGGGGGCACTAAAAACACACTTGGGCGTGCCCTTGCGGACACACCTGGGGGCACTAAAAACACACTTGGGCGTGCCCTTGCGGACACGCCTGGGGCACTAAAAACACACTTGGGCGTGCCCTTGCGGACACGCCTGGGGGCACTAAAAACACACTTGGGCGTGCCCTTGCGGACACGCCTGGGGGCACTTAAAATATACATGTACTATCAAAAAAAAAAAGCATTTTACATAAATATGACACAATTTTATTAACAAATTAAATACTATCAAATACTAACGTGTTTCATTCATGATCTGTCCTATCTCCTTCCATAACTTATCGTGCATTAGCCTGTCGTGGTAGGATTTTGATCGCTGATTCCATAAGGAATCCCTCACTTCAACCTCAATTATCAGACGCTCTATCTGGGAGGAATTCATTTTTCTTCTGCTCTCAAGCTCTCTCTGCAGGCTCTGCTCTTTCTGCTCTACTGGCTCTGTTGTGCTGCCTCTGTGCTGGCTCTGCTGTGCTGCCTCTGTGCTGGCTCTGCTCTGTCTGGTCTGGTGGCTCTGCTCTCTCAGAACACTGGCAAAGTAGTTAAGATGCCAGCTGACCGCTCCACCGCTCCCCCAAGCGGCAAAATTTCAAACCTGCCTGTCTGTTCCGATTTTCTCAGCCTCCGCACGCATCAGCACGCATGCGGAGGGAGAAACTATAGCCGCGCTGATGACAGATGCAGGGGCTTTGTGCATCTGTTCAGCGCAGCTCAGCCCGCCTCAGCGACGCTGAATCTACTATGTCCTAGGCCTAAGAGTGCACGGAAGATAAAAAGAAACCCTGTGGAGTAATCCTACTGTATGAGGAAACATGGCTGCCATGCTGCCCTGTGAATAAGCCAGTGTGTACATGCCTGAAATCAGTGACAAAAGGGACATACAAAGCAGGATTTTCAATAATGAGCACTGGATGAAGGCTAAATTGACCTGCTACTAGTGCTCTGCAGTTCAGTTGCAGCATACTTGGTCTGGCACAGATATGGACCAGTACAGTTGAGTTGCTTTAGATAGTTGAAGGGCGCCCGGTAATGCCTGGGTAATCTTCCGTGTAAGAAAGCAAAAAATGGACTAAAGAAAGGAAAGGCAAACCAACACACTCAGCCTAGGCTCACATTGAAAATAAACACAGGGATGATTGATAAACAAAGGAAGCGGTTTAAAGAAACCTTTAGGAGAGCTAAGCTTCCAGAGCAAAAGCAGTTTGACAAGTCAGTTTGGCAGGAGCCTAAAATCAGCAACGGTACCGTGAGACTGCAGGAACAGCATTCCCAAAGGCAAACCTTGCATTTCACTTACGTTTCTTAAAGCTGCAGCAACAAAGTGTCTGGAAAAGTTGCATCTATGGGCCGAAGAAAGACACTACAATGTAGAATTAGCATTGCATTACCAGATAGAATGGTTGACATCCTTGCTACATGATTCCACGGGAAACATCCTTTTACATAGCATACAGTGCTCCCTAAAGATCAGCGAGGGGATCCATCAGCCACTGTCCACAAAGCCTGAACCTGGTATATCAAATATATGTGTTTTCTGGAGGCAATATTCCTATCCAATAAGACCACTGATATAATTATATCCCTAATTTGTTACCTTTCTTACCACCCCCCACCTCTTTCCCCCCGGTTTTCACTCACCTGATTTTTTTTTTGTACCCCTGGTTGAAGAAAATGTACAGTTATATATTTGGCATACATCAAACTGCCAAAAATGTAATAAAAATGAATTGGAAAAAAAAGACAAAATACTAGCTGTAGTGGCCCCTTAATTCACGTGAAGGAGAAAAAAAAACCATAGTACTGTACTATAATACCTTTCAGTGTAGCAGCAAGTAATCCAATGCATTCAAACTTTCAAACCACACACAGTGTTTTCCTTTAGGTAAGGCAGTTATTCAGAAAATTAGAGATTACCATGACAAATGGGAGAGGATGTGCAGTTGTGTCCAGAGAGACTACACATATAAACACATCGCTCACCATGAATTTACAGAGATAAAGGTACCTAGTGCATAGGGGAGGGGGAACCGAAGACCTACAAAACACTAAAGAGGGTGACCACAAAGGGTCACCAGGGCCCCTAATAACTGCACTCATGGTAGGCCAATATAGCAGTAGATATATGGCCACAGTATATGAAGCTGCAAGCACAGGCCCTGCAAATAGGGCAGACCACTTTAAGGTCCCACGAGGATACAGAGAATCAAAAAATAATAAAGTTTTAATAAATCTTAAAATGCGATGATAAACGTGATAAATAATATACAGTGATAATAAAATCTCGGCAGCAAGGAGGAGGCAGGTATATGTGGACAAAAACACTGTGAATATAGTGTAGCCACATGGTATATAGTATATGCCCACTATACTGATCAGTTAGACCGAACAACCCACAATATCCTAACAGCTACAAGCTGTCATGGTTGTATAGTGGGTAGTGTAGGAAGACAAGTGTAAACGGATTGCAATGGGGTAACCATACATCCTGGTCTCTGTGCTCATATGCACCCTGTGTTTGGCTCTGGAGTTGATCTGCTTGTTCATCCAAACTTGCGCGCGTGACCGCCAACGGAATGACATCCTTTGACCCTGACGTACATTTCGTGCATCACAGCACGCTTCTTGAAGGGGGAGGAGTAGTGTCTGTGTATTTCATGTGACCTAATATACTCTACTGTTGTAGGAGGAGTGGTCTAAATAGCCAATCACTTTGCGAGAGGTGGAGGGGACGGAGAGGTAAATAACTCGTTGAGATCCCACTGGTCATCGTGATTGGATAAGTAGGTGTAATGTAATAAAGAGAACAATAAGAGGGATAGGAAAAAATTAGTCCCTATCAGCATATCAACTGGTACTTAGGAGCCTAGGCATGCTGATTATCCTATAATGTGCAGTCTACACAGGCAATACCTAGAATAAGCTATAGAGTGCACAAATGAAAAATCTAAAGGTGTACAGTCCAGTAAGCATAATAGCCTGGGGCCAGTAAGTATGGGAAGGTATGCCGGTCTCTGTCTGTACTGTGGCAATCCCGGACATCAGGTACTCCATTGCCCCCACAAGTCGGGAAACGCCAACTCCCGATGAGATCCAGGGGAATCACAATGGGAACTATTTCTACATCCCCTATCACAGCAAAACCGCTGCCAATCAGGATCTTGCTTCCTGTTACGCTTACCGGCAAAGGCTTCCACACTTCTGCTCTGGCCTTTCTGGATTCCGGGTCGGGAGGCAATTTTGTCGATCAAGGCTTCACTGAGAGGAATAACATCCCCCTCGTTCACAAGAAATGCCCTGTGGGGTTGGAAGCCATTGATGGTCGACCTCTGCAACCAGCATACATCTCTTTGCAAACCGTTCCCTTTTGTCTTTGTACAGGTGAGGACCACATGGAAGAGATCCAGCTTGATGCCATCCACACCCCTTCGGTGGACGTGATTCTTGTCCTCCCATGGCTGCAACTTCACAATCCACGCATCGATTGGTCTGACAAGGTACCTGTCCTGTGGAGTCCTGTCAAGGATTGGACTTCGGCTGAAGTGGATCCCAGTGGCAGGAACAGCAGGGAGCGAAGTCAGGAAACAAGCAGGGGTCCGAGGCAGGCGGCAGGTTGCGAAGTCAGGAAACAAGCAGGGGTCCGAGGCAGGCGGCAGGTAGCGAAGTCAGGAAACAAGCAGAGGTCGGCAACGAGGAAACTGGAACAGGAGGATAGCAATAGCTAGCACAGCAGTAACACAGGAACCTTGCAGAAGCTAAGGAACCAGTATAAACAGGCAAAGAGGAACAGGAAAGGGAGGTTTATATAGGCAGGCTGAGAGGTGGAGCACAGGTGCAGAGGTGTCAGGTATCAGAGTCTGGAATGTTCCTTAGTTTAGCAGCAGCACTCCCGGTGGGCAAGTATAGGTACTGCAGGCTAGAACCAGACATTGAGAGTGGCAGCAGTCCCGGTGGCCAAGCATGTGAACAGCAGGCTAGAGAATATGATATTACTCCCCCCTCCCAAGAGCGTTCTCCGGACGATCCTTGCTAGGCTTATCTGGATATCTCCGGTGAAAAGCTTTGACTAGTCGCGGAGCATGTACAAAATCTTTGGGTTCCCAAGACCTTTCCTCTGGGCCATAGCCCCCCCAGTGAACCAGGTACTGTAGTTTCCCTCGGTGTAACCTGGAATCCAAAATTCTCTCCACAATGAATTCCTCTTCGTTATCCACGAGGACGGGTTCAGGGGGAGGAAGTCTCCGTCCAGGAAACGGATTCTCACGGAAATATTTCAGCAGAGAAGAATGAAACACAGGGTGTATTTTGATGGTCTCCGGAAGCTCTAATCTGAAGGACACTCGATTTATTAGTGCTGAGATGCGAAATGGCCCGATGTATTTTTGGCCCAATTTAATGGTTGGAACCTTTAGACGTAGATTTCTTGTAGAAAGCCAGACTTTATCCCCGACTTGAAATTCTGGGGAGGGTCTGCGGTGTTGGTCTGCTGCTCTTTTGTACTTTACTTGAGTCTCACGAAGTGTCTCTTTGAGGGTCTCCTGGATGTCTCGCATAGTCTCCAGTTTCTCTGTAACTGCCGGAATGGGGCCCGAAGATGGAAAACAGGGAATAAAGGTTGGATGAAATCCATAATTTGAGAAAAAGGGGCTCTTCTGAGTCGAAGAATGATGTGAATTGTTGTATGAAAACTCAGCTAATGGTAGGAAATCAATCCAGTCATCCTGGAGATGACAAACAAAACATCGTAAGTATTGTTCCAAAGTCTGATTGGTCCTTTCTGTCTGGCCATTGGATTGTGGATGATAGCCAGACGATACATTTAAATGAATTCCTAGAGAGGAACAGAAGGTCCTCCAAAATTTTGAAGTGAATTGTACCCCTCTATCGGATATGATCTCATCAGGAGCCCCGTGAAGCCGAAACACCTCTTTCACAATCAACTTGGCTGTCTGGTCTGCAGAAGGAAGATTCAGTGCTGCAATGAAGTGAGCCATCTTTGTAAGTCGATCCACCACTACCAGGATGGTATTATGTCCACTTGATCGGGGCAGGTCAACAATAAAATCCATTGATATGGACCCCCAAGGACGAGTTGGAACCGGAAGGGGCTGCAGTAAACCCACAGGTGATGCTCGAGGGGTCTTGGTCCTAGCACAAGTCTCACAGGAGAGGACATAGTCTTTAACATCTTGTGCTAATTTAGGCCACCAAAAAGAGCGAGACAACAGTTCCTGTGTCTTGAGGACACCTGGGTGACCAGCGGGTCGGGAGTTGTGCATTAATTGGAGTACCTCTAATTTTACCTCCTAAGGGACGAACAGACGATCCTTATAGTTCCAGAGACCATCACATAGAAATAGTTCTGCTTCCGGAGGAGGGTTTTTAAGAAAAGAATCATTTGAGTAGGCTCCCTTTATTCGTGTGAGGAGATCGGCGGAGAATGTGACGCCCAAAAAATTTCTTTTTGGAAGAATAGTTTCTTCTTGCTCTTTGTCTGAACTAGGATTAGGAAAGGACCGTGACAAGGCGTCGGCTTTTCCATTCTTGGAGCCAGGGCGGTAGGAGATGTGGAACTGAAATCTTGCAAAGAAGAGAGCCCACCTGGCTTGTCGCGCAGACAGTCTCTTTGCGGATCGAATTAATTCTAAGTTCCTGTGATCCGTAAAGACCGTAATTGGGTGATTGGCCCCCTCCAGTAGATGTCTCCACTCAGAGAATGCAGCTTTTATAGCCAAGAGTTATTTGTTTCCGATGTCATAATTTCATTCAGCTGTTGACATTTGGTATGAATAAAAGGCACATGGATGAAGGAGCATCTTGGGTCCAATTCTTTGTGACAGAATGGCACCAACAGCGGAGTCGGATGCATCCACTTCCAAGATGAATGGTAATTCTGGATTTGGATGGATGAGGATAGGGGCAGATGTGAAGAGTGACTTCAATTGTTCGAATGCCGCATCCGCTTTAGGAGACCATTTGAAGGGGAATTCCTTCCGTGTGAGTTGGGTGATTGGGGCAATAATGCCAGAGAAATTTTTAATAAAATGTCTATAGAAATTGGCAAAACCCACAAATCTCTGAATGTCCTTTTCATTCCGAGGGATTGGCCATTCCACCACGGCTTGAATCTTGCCTGGGTCCATACTCAAACCCTCGGGAGAGATGATGTAACCGAGAAATTGCATGCTGGTTTTTTCGAATTCGCATTTTTCTAACTTGATGTATAATTTGTACTTACGGAGACGCTCAAGGACAATTCGGACATGTCTCTGGTGATCCATGATGTTATCTGAGAAGACTAGGATGTCATCCAGGTATGCCACTACGAATTGGTCCAATAACTCTCGGAGGACATCATTGATTAAATGCTGGAAGGTAGCAGGGGCATTACAGAGTCCGAAAGGCATCACCAGATATTCATAGTGCCCATAACGGGTTCGGAAGGCTGTTTTCCATTCGTCACCGGGTCGAATGCGGACCAAATTATACGCTCCTCTGAGATCTAATTTGGTAAAGATTTTGGCTGACCGAATTCTTTCCAATAGTTCAGGAATCAGAGGTAATGGGTACCTGTTCTTCACCGTTATCTTATTTAGTTCCCGATAGTCAATGCAGGGGCGTAGAGAACCGTCTTTCTTTCCCACAAAGAAGAGCGCAGCGCCTGCTGGAGAAGTAGAGGGTTGGATAAAACCCTTTGATAGGTTCTCCTGTAGGTCGTCATTGAGGACCTACAATTCCGGTTCTGAGAGGGAATAAATTCTTCCAAACAGAATAGCAGCACCCGGTAATAATTCAATGGGACAGTCATAAGAGCGATGTGTGGGAAGCGTATCCGCGTTCTTCTTGTCACACACATCAAAAACTCAGAGTAAGGAGCCGGCAGAAGATTTTCTTGAGACGAGGAAATCTTATGTATTCCTACACACTCTGGTATAGGAGTTTTAGGTAGACAGGCTAGCTGACAGTGCTCCGAGGGAAACGTGAGTGTCTTGGTCTTCCAATCGATTAGTGGGTTATGGATCATGAGCCATGGAATTCCCAGAATCACTGGAAACAAAGGTGATGGAATGAAACCAAATGAAATCTTTTCCTGGTGATTGGGCTCCATGATTAGTGTTAAGTTGCTGGTTTCATGGGTAACAGGTCCAGAGCTCAAGGGAGAACCGTCAACGACTTCCATCCTTTCTGGCGAATCCTTGGCTACAAATGATACCGAATTGTTCTTGGCGAATTCTATGTCCATAAAATTCCCTGCCGCCCCTGAGTCGACCATTACTGTGGTTGAAAAACGATGTGTTCCTTCCTCCATGATAATAGGAACCAGGAGGTGAGGGTGTAGCGAAGGAGGGTTATCTTTCCTTTGAGAAGCAGAGAGAACAGTTTTTGAAATGGCGTGCAGCTGATTTCTTCTAGGGCTCTGGAAAGAAGACTGCCTGGACTTGTTTGGGCAATCAGCGAGATAGTGCCCATCGTTTCCGCAATATAAACAGAGATCTTCTGTTCGGCGTCTATTCCTTTCCCCGGTTGAGATGGGTCCCCGCAGTGTATTTACTTGCATCGGCTCCTCCTCAGCCTCCCTGGAACGTCTTGGGGTACTGACATCTCTAAACCCGGGGTTGCTTGGCATGAACCCCTGTCTCTCCAATCGTCTTTCCGTAAGCCTGCGATCAATTTGGATGCATAAACGGACAAAGTCCTGAAATCTCTCTGGGGTCTCCACCCGGGCTAGTTCGTCTTTAACTTGCTCCGAGAGACCCTGCCGAAAATGATATTTCTGCGCGGCCTCATTCCACTCAGTATCGTTAACCCATCTGCGGAATTCAGCGGCGTTTTCAGCTGCCGAGCGTCTTCCTTGACGAAGATTGTTCAGAGTTGCCTCAGCGGTTGCACTACGATTTGGGTCATCAAAAATAAGACTCATGGCATCGATGAACTCCTCCAGGTCCCTTAGTAGTGGGCTATCCTGTTCTAACATAGGGGAGACCCAAGCAAGGGCCTCATCCTTGAGCAGGGTTATGATCAGTCCAACCTGGGCTTCGTTGGTATTATAGATGGTAGGCTGAAGCTTGAACACATGTCTGCATTGATTAAGGAAATCCCAAAAAGATTGTCTTTTTCCTCCAAATTTTTCCGGAAGGGTTACACGGGGCGCGGTTTGCACAGTCAGAGTTTTTTGAACAGATGCGGTGATTAAAGCTGCACGTAGTTCACGGTTTTCAGCTTCTGCGGCGGCAGCTCGTTCCTCTGAGCGGAGGGCACATCCTTCCGCGCGGACGACACATTCTTCCCAGCGGGCATCACGTTCTACCTGGCGGTCATCCCGTTCTTTCCGGAGGGTATCCTGTTCTTCCACGTGACCAAGACGTTTGATAAGGTGTCCTTGTTGTTCTTGGAAACCAACCATGATACGTTGTAAGTCCTGCAGTGTCTGAGCCTGGGCCAGGCGGAATCCATGGTAGGGCCTGTTTATTCTGTCAAGGATTGGACTTCGGCTGAAGTGGATCCCAGTGGCAGGAACAGCAGGGAGCGAAGTCAGGAAACAAGCAGGGGTCCGAGGCAGGCGGCAGGTAGCGAAGTCAGGAAACAAGCAGGGGTCCGAGGCAGGCGGCAGGTAGCGAAGTCAGGAAACAAGCAGAGGTCGGCAACGAGGAAACTGGAACAGGAGGATAGCAATAGCTAGCACAGCAGTAACACAGGAACCTTGCAGAAGCTAAGGAACCAGTATAAACAGGCAAAGAGGAACAGGAAAGGGAGGTTTATATAGGCAGGCTGAGAGGTGGAGCACAGGTGCAGAGGTGTCAGGTATCAGAGTCTGGAATGTTCCTTAGTTTAGCAGCAGCACTCCCGGTGGGCAAGTATAGGTACTGCAGGCTAGAACCAGACATTGAGAGTGGCAGCAGTCCCGGTGGCCAAGCATGGGAACAGCAGGCTAGAGAATATGACAAGTCCCTTCTGTTCCAAGAATTGCGCTATACCCATCTTAAGCATTTGTGGGGTTACTACTCCCAATAAAGAGAAGGTAAAATTGCCCGAGGTCTACGCTGAATTTCGCGACATTTTTCATAAAGCCAGATCTGAGGTCTTACCACAGCATCGTTCTTTCCATTGTCTTGCTTCCCAGCTCTGTACCTCCCGGGGGAATTTCTTACCCACTTTCCCTTCCTGAGACTAAAGCTATGACGGAGTATATCCATGAAAATTTACAAAGGGGCTTTATTAGAAAATCTTCTTCTCCAGCCGGCGCAGGCTTCTTCTTTGTGAAGAAAAAGGACGGGTCGCTATGACCTTGCATTGATTACAGAGGTCTTATCAAGATCACCATCATAAACCATAATCCCTTACCATTGATTTCGGAACTCTTCGATGGCCAAGGTGATGAATGGAAAACGGCTTTCAATACCCTTGATGGCCACTATGAATACCTCATCATGCCCTTCAGTCTCTGTAATGCCCCAGCCGTCTTCCAAGACTTCGTTAATAAAATCTTCAGGGTTCTGCTCAATCAAATTCTCGTAATTTATCTGGATGCTATAATGATCTTTTCTCAGTCCTCACAGGAGCATGTCAACCATGTCAAACAGGTACTTCTACGTCTACGGGAAAACCATTTGTTCACCAAGCTGGAAATGTGTCAGTTCCACCAAACTTCCACACATTCCTAGGATATATAATTTCCAACACAGGTCTCTCCATGGATCCTGCTAAGGTAAAGGCAGTTCTTCCTGGGGTTTGCGAACTACCATCGCAGGTTCATTCAAAAATTCTCCTCTGCGGTAGCTCCCATCACAGTTTTAACTAAGAAAGGTGCCGACAGCTACCCAGGCTTTCGATCACCTGAAGACCGCCTTTAGTTCTGCACCCATCCTCATACATCCGGATCCCAAGCTACCGTTCACTTTGGAGGTAGATGCGTCAGACATCAGGGCCGGTGCTATTCTTTCCCAGAGAAGGAAACCTCAAGGCAGACTCCACCCCTGCGCTTTAAAAAAAAATTCTCTAGTGGAACAAAATTATGACGTGGGTCACCGGGAACTCATTGCAATCAAGTTAGCCCTGGAGGAATGGAGACATCTGCTGGAAGGCACAGAGAACCCGATCACTATCCTCATCGACCACAAGAACTTGCTCTTTATCGAGGGTGCTCGACGCTGACGGGCTCGTCAAGCCAGGTGGTCACTTTTCTTTTCACAGTTCAATTTTATTATCTCTTTTCTTTCGGGTTCTAAAAATATCAACGCCGATGCTCTCTCCCGTTAGCTCCTGGTAGACGACAAAACCGAGGATCAGCAGGAACCTATTCTTCCCTCCAAATATATCCTTTCTGCAAACACGGTTGATGCCTTGAAAGACATTGTACAATAGCAAGCTCATATTCCTGAGGGTCTTGTAGTTCCTGATGGTTGATTGTTTACCAGACCACCTCATCGGAGGAAGGTTCTTGAATGGGACCACTCTTCTAACCTTTCAGGACATCCAGGTACTAGAAGTACTACTGAACTCGTGGAGAGGATCTTTTGGTGGTCCGGCATACAAAAGGTCATCAAACAATTTGTTGCAGCATGCCCGACATGCTCGGAATAAGACTCCCTGGAATAAACCACCAGGACTCCTTCAACCGCTACCAATCCCGGACCGCCCATGGACACACTTGTCCATGGACTTCATTGTCGAGCTGCCAGTGTCTAAAGGTATGAACACCAACTTAGTTGTGGTAGACCGCTTTTCAAAGCAGCCTCATTTTATTCCATTAAAAGGTCTCCCCAACTCTCCCAAATTGGCAGACATCTTCATCAAAGAGATCTTTCGCCTCCATGGGGTACCATTGGTCATAGTCTCCGATATAGGCTCACAGTTCATATACTCGTTCTGGCGCTCCTTCTGCCAGCAACTAGGGATAGTGCTACATTTTTCTTTGGGGTATCATCCCCAAACCAAAAGCCAGACTGAGTGTACCAATCAGTCTCTGGAGCAATATATCCAGTGTTTCGTCTCGGACACTCAGGTCTGAGCTCCTTCCCGTGGCCAAGTTTGTGCTTAATAATTTGCGCAATGAATCCACCACAGGGTCACCCTTCTTCATTAATTATGGATTTCAAACATTGCCACTACCCATCTCTACTCCCACTTCCAGGGAACAAGCTGCAGATGACAGAATCCATTATTTATTTATTTATAAAATATTTTACCAGGAAGTAATACAATGAGAGTTACCTCTCGTTTTCAAGTATGTCCTGGGCACAGAGTTAAGACAAATAATACATGGTTACAAATTCAGTTACATAAATGAACAGGGTATACATTATATACAAGACATTGCATGCACAGTTAAAGAAAATATATATTATGGGCATATGAAACAGTTACAGACCAGATTAAAATGTGAGACAGCCTTAGATTTGAAAGAACTTAAACTGGTGGTGGATGAGAGAGTCTCCGGTAGGTTGTTCCAGTTTTGGGGTGCACGGTAAGAGAACGAGGAACGGGCGGATACTTTGTTGAGCCTTGGGACCATGAACAGTCTTTTGGAGTCTGATCTCAGGTGATAAGTGCTGCATGTGGTAGGGGTGAGGAGCTTGTTCAGATAGCTGGGTAGCTTGCCCATAAAGAATTTAAAGGCAAGACAGGAAAGGTGAACTTTGCGCCTAGAATCAAGTGATGACCAATCTAGTTCTTTGAGCATTTCGCAGTGATGTGTGTTGTAGTTGCATTGGAGAACAAAATGACAAATTGAATTGTAGAGGGTGTCAAGTTTGCTAAGGTGGGTTTGAGGTGCCGAGTCATATACTATGTCTCCATAGTCAATAATTGGCATTAGCATCTGCTGTGCGATACGCTTTCTGACCAGGAGACTTAGGGAGGATTTGTTCCTGTAAAGTACCCCTGGTTTGGCATAGGTCTTGTTGTCAGGGTATCAATGTGGATCCCGAATGTTAAGTGGGAGTCAAACCATAAGCCCAGGTATTTAAAACTAGTGACAGGGGTTAGGGTGGTGTTAGCGTTGGTTCTAATCAGGAGCTCAGTCACTGGAAGCTTTAAAAATTTAGTCTTGGTCCCAAATACCATTGTTACAGTCTTGTCAGTGTTTAAAAACAGTTTGTTGTGGAAAATCCATTTTTCGAGTCTCAAAAAGTCAGACTGAAGTATGTGTTGAAGGTCAGAGAGGCTATGGCTGTGTGCATATAGGATTGTGTCATCTGCATACATGTGTAATGAGGCTTCATTACAAGCTGCGGGAAGATCATTGAAGAACACTGAGAAGAGTAGGGGCCCCAGAACAGAGCCTTGCAGGACACCACAGGTGATATCCAGGGGGTTGGAGTTACAGCCTGAGATGGACACATGTTGGGATCTACCTGATAGGTAGGACTGAATCCAGTTTAAAGCTTCCCTATTCCAGAGCTCTGGAGTTTGTTAAGCAGGATAGCATGATCAACAGTATCAAAAGTCTTTGCAAAATCTAGGAATACTGCACCAGTGAGTTGTCCCCGTTCCATTCCACACTGGATTTCATTGCAAACTTTTAGCAGGGTAGTTACGGTGGAGTGTTTGGGGCGAAAGCCAGATTGGAATTGGCTAGGGAAATTTGTCTTGGTATAGTAATCGCTTAATTGGGAGTGGACACATTTTTCCATGACTTTGGATAGAATTGGGAGAAGTGAGATTGGCCTGTAGTTTGAGACAGTGTTTTTGTCCCCACTTTTGAAGATTGGGACAACTCTGGCAGTTTTCCAGGTCTTAGGGATATGGCCTGCAGACAGGATAGAGTTGACTATGGAAGCAATTGGTTTGTCAATGGCTGGGGCACCAAGTCGCCGGAACCTAGATTGTAGTAAGTCAGGTTCACATTGGCTGCTTACTTTTAATTTGAAGAGCGCTTGTGTAATCTCCTCTTCGGATACTGGGCCAAATTGAAAGTTGTGGGCAGTGTTGGGAGGGGGGGGGGCTATGTGGGTACTCCCAGGATGAGATTCAGGTTTGTGGTTTAGGCTGCGTTTCGCTAATAAGTTAGTGGCACACCCCACAAAGTAATCATTGAATGCATTTGCAATGTCAGTGGGATTTGTCAGAATAATATTCCCCTTAGTGATATTACTTGGTTGTTGATGGTTAGAAGGCTGGAATATATTGTTGATAACCTTCCAGAAGTTAACTGGGTTTGATGTGTTCTGGTGGAGATTGTCAGTGTAATATTGTGCTTTTGCGTGCCTTGTTTGCCTTGTGCACATGTTCCGTAGGCATCTGTAGTGATTGAGATCCTTGGTAGTGCCAGTTATTTTGTAGCTTTTCCACAAGGTATCCCTGAAATGGTAGAGTGCTATAAGGTCAGTTGTAACCCATGGAAGGTGGGCCCCCGTACTCTTATTTTGTGTAGTGGAGCATGGGTATCGCAGAGTTTTAAGAACTCGGATTAGAAAGGAATGGTTATGCGATTTCAGGTTTATCCGTGTGGGTTGGGAAATGAGTTGCGATAGGTTAAGTGACTTCAGTTGTATCTGGATTTTGTGGTTTTTAGGGTCAAGCTAATTGAAGTTGAAATCCCCATATCTTCAAAGTTTGTGGAAAAGGATCCAAGAAAACCTCAAGACGGCAACCACCAGACAAAAAGCACAGGCGGTTCATCACCGAAGAAAGACCCAAGAGTTTAACCCAGGAGACAAGGTATGGTTGTCATCTAAGACTGTCAAGCTGAAGGTTCCTACGATGAAACTGACCCCAAGATTCTTAGGTCCATTTACTATCATGGAGAAAATCAATCTGGTTGCATACCGGCTACGCCTCCCTCCATCTATGAGGATACCCTCTGTGTTCCATGTCTCCCTCTTAAAGCCGGTTATTCTGAATTCCACTTCTCCGACTCGTCCTTGCCTCCACCTCTCCTCCTTGTACAGGGCCAACAGGAGTATGAGGTACATCCTGGACTCCAGGGTCTCCAGAGGATCAACCTAGTGCACTAGAAGGGTTTCGGAAACGAGGAATGGTCCTGGATTCCTCACCACCGTCTCCATGATCCCAGACTCCTACGACTCTTCCACCAGAGATATCCTCACAAATCTTCCTGGAGTCGCCCGGAGGTCTCTCCTGAGGAAGGGAGGGGGGATACTGTGAGGATCCGTGATTCGCGCCCCCCGGTGCGCTCCAAGCCTACGCAGACCCGCATCCGGGTGTCCCACTTATTCTGCCTCCTGCAGCACATCTCACGGGCTGGCGAATGCCAGTGTTCCATCTAGGGGCGCGCGCGGATCACACTGGGCACTAAATGCCGTCCCCGCTGGTTACGCCTCCAGACTACGCTCATGCGGTGACGTCACCGTCGCGCAGTTTGTACCCTCTATGCGTGGCTCCTGCGCACGTGCGCAGAAGCTTCCTCGCTCCTCTACCTAAGTAGTACTCCTGTGTTGACACGCTCCAGCCAACCACAGCCAGGTATACTCGTGAGTATGCAGCATGTTCATTGGACTGCTTTGCTTTATATGCTCAGCCTGTCCGCTGGCACATTGGCTGAGCATAATCTCTTGTTTGTGTTCACTACAGTCTTAGCCTCCTGTCTGACCTTTGCATGATCTTGTCCTGTTTTGCTGGAACTTGCTTGCTTTTGGATTCTGTACTTCTCGGCTTACCAACGATGATCCGCACCTCTCCGCTCCTGACCCCGGCTTACCAACGATGATCCGCACCTCTCCGCTCCTGACCCCGGCTTACCAACGATGATCCGCACCTCTCCAATCCCGACATTGGCTAAAGTACCTGCAACAATCTGTACCTCTCCAATCCAGACCTTGGCAAGTATCACTGACCATCCAGACCTCTCCTACCCCGATCCAGCTACCTCGACCAATCTACACTCCAGATGCGCCCACGCAGCTGTGGGTTGGCGTTTTATCAAATCCCCACCTTGGCCTCGCGGTCACGCCTTGTTTGTGGTGAGTGCATCATTACACAGAGGAGGAAGTGGGGCTAGGTTTGTGTTCTGCCCAATCCTGGGTTCAGACCTTGTACCTTCCCCATACTGTACTTAAGGGAGTTGCAACCCCAATTCAGCAGTGTCTCTACTTTTGAAAGAGACAAGGTATCACGCAGGACTGCTGTGCACTGGAAGGCCCTGGTCCTCTTCCCTAAGGGATTACCTTTTACACTGGTCCTGCTAGAGGGCTGGGGAAGAACATGGACTGCTGCAGGGGCCCTTGACCCGTAGTGAAGGTTCAGGGACCATCCCAACTTTGGAGACCAGAACAGTGACTGTATTGGGCAGGAACTTCCTTGATACTGTGTGTGTGCAGAAGAATAAAACCGGTTCCAGTTGAATATACCTCCAGCTTGGCATGTGATCTTACTGGGGGGATAGGTAACCATTTCTACCGTAGGAGATTGCCTCCATACATCTGGATCTTACGGCAGATGGAGGCGCTGTGTACCATTGAGTAAATGTCGGGTATATACCCCAGAAGTCTGTCTTGCAGTCCCCACAACCATCGACAGACCACTCAGCATTCTGTGAGCCAACAGGTAGCATGCACCATACTTAAAACCAGAGACAGAACATGAAACACAGACAGAGCTCAGTGCACATCCAATGACACCTATACACGGTACAGTGCCTAAATATATATATAGATATCTTTTGAATAAAATTGTCTTTTAGTTTAACTCTTTGGCCAAAGTGTTATAAGCCCTTGAGCCCCTACACGGCAGACCACATCTCAAGGGTACCTAACACTAACATAAATTCTTTATAACCAGTACATTACAGGAAGAATGATTTCTAATAAATCTGTCAAAATTTGTGCATAGTTCTAAGTCTGATTAAGTTCTTATTAACCTGTACATTACCAGGAAAAGCACTCTGTATTAGAGTTGTCGCAATCAACCTGTAAGCAAGTTCCCCTGAGAGTGGGAAATGCAATGGAGTGAGCTCTTAACCATTTAAAAGTAGGAGGAGGTGAGCTTCAAACTAGGGAGGAGGAGCCACCTTCCAAATCAGCCATGACCAGCTGAACAAGAATTTTAAAACATACAGGACACCTACAAGCTCATATTGAACCCCCAAAATAACCACAACATATATATAAGTGTATAAGTGTCACAGGGAGTGCTACTGAGCATGGCAATATATATTTAAAACCAGAGACAGAACAACAATGGGAGGTGCACAGTGGGAAGGAAACAGCCAAGCCCATAAACTAACAAGGGGGAAAAGCTGGTACATTGAATTACATTGTTGGTGTGTGCAAGATCACTGGGTTCTGCTCCTGCATTACCTTTCATAACACTTCACAGCCATCTTGGTTTTTACGCACCCAGACTGTGGTAAGCCTCCCCCTCCTTAATAAAACAAAGGACAAATAACGCAATAAAAGGACAGAGAAACCTGATAGCTATATAACACACAACACACAGAACCCCAGCAAGCTCTTTTTGGGAACCCCTGAGCCCTCACAAAATATATATGTATATAAGTGTCAAAAAGGAGAGCTATTGAGCTTGGCAAATGTATACAACAAGCGACAGAGAAGCCCAATGCTACATAAATATGACAAAAATTCACAGTAAAATACTTATATATTCTCTTGAAAAATGGTCATTTAGTTTAACCCTTTGGACAAAGCATTGTAAGCATGTGAGCCACGATAAAATACTAATATACCTCTATTAGGATTAATTAAGCTATATAACACAACAGACTGTGGCAACAGCATATATCTCAGAGTCAATAACCTAGCAATCCACCCCATACAGTCAAACAAGACATACACGTAAATAAAGTAGGCTGAACAGGCAACCCAACCATACTCTAAGCCAGGGGTGAGCAAACTTTTTATGCCGAGCCCCCCTTTTCATCCGTGAAATTTCTCGGGCCCCCCCTGCCTGATGTATTTAATCACATGAAAAAGAAAAACTTTATTAAACGGTATACAATATAAATCCAAATATGTTTAAATACTTACATATTTCAACAGCTCGTGCTTGCAAAATTAGGCTGCGTCCACGCTGCCGCTGAGACTGGTGACATCACCAACTCTCCAAGCATGAGCACAGGGTGTCCTGCATAATTTTGCAAGCACAAGCGAGGGGGATAGACCGGGGCTATTTTTGTGTGTGTCTGTGTGTGTGTGTGCTGAGCGCGCTTCAAAGTCAATTTTGTTTGTCTCCCGAAGCACCAAGCTTTGGAGACCGTACGCCCCCCAGTTTGTGCACCGCTGCATTTAAACACAAGACACATACACACAACCACAACACAGACACAGCACACATACTCAATCACAACACACACAACACACACTAATATCACAACACACACTCAACACAACACACACACAACTCTCACTCAATCACAACCAACACAGACAACACACAACATACAATCAATCACAACCAACACAGACACAACACACACATACTCACTCAAACACAACACACACACACAGATACAACAAACAATCAATCACAACCACACACACATACACTCAATCACAACACACACTCAATCACAACCAACACAGACACAACACACACACTCAATCACAACCAACACAGACACACACACACACACACATACACTCAATCACAGCACACACTCAATCACAACCAACACAGGCACAACACACTCAATCACCACACACACACACACACACACAACACACAGACACAACACACAATCATAAGTCACAGACTTTGACCTGGGGGAGGAAGTACTACTGTAAGCTTGCTCGTGTTCCCCATGCTGCTGAAAACTGGACGGGTAACACAGGAGGAGAAGGGGATGTATGTGTGCAGAGAAGGAAAGCCCCGCCGCCGCAGCAGGCCCTGCCCCTCTGCAAGACACCGAGCAGAGAAGCAGCCTCAGCACAGAGCTTCTGTCCGCCCGTGCACAGCTCTGCCAGCCCCCAGGTTGCCCCGCAATCAGCCCATGCCCCCTCTAAATAATCTTGCGCCCCCCCCCCCAAGCTGGCACGCCCCCCAGTTTGCGCACCGCTGCTCTAAGTGAAGTTCATAGACAAACCAGGCACCACCAAGAAAAACAGGAAAAAAAGACAGGTAATGCAAAAAGAACCCTACGACTCTAGAAACACAATCCCCAAATATAACCAGAGGAGAAAGCCACGGTAGCAAAACACCTGATCCTAAGGATCAGGAAATGTCTTCAGCAGAAGCTACAGCTAGAGGTATTGAAACTAATCTCTCTTCTTTACATAAATATCAGATCTTTAAAACATTATACAAGAAGCGTTAACACAAATGGACTCACACGGTAATAGACTGGAATAGTAGAGAACAGAACTCAAGGATCTGAGACAGAAATCCAGCAACTTCAACACAAATTAGAAACACAAGTCAAAAGTATAACAACTACAAGTAAAGTTTGAAGCCCTAGCGAACAGAACTTTTAGAAACAACCTGCGCATCATAGGAATACCAGAGTCCGTGATAGGAAAAGACCTCACTCCATTCCTTTCAAAATGGTTGCCTCAGGCATTGCAAGTACCAAACATGACTGGACATATTAACAGTAAGGGCATCACAGAAACAATGCTATACTGGAACATGTCCAAAACTGTATGACGAGGCCATATTATCGCGTATAGTGTCAGGAAGAACAAAATCTTAAACACTATGCTAAATCACTTAGATGTCCAACTAACACAGGCCTACCAAATATATGACAAATAATACATCACAAAATAAAAAATTGTATCACGAAACAAAGGAAATATACGATGTTTTACTCACTGAAAGAGCACAAACTCAATTTATATACCAAAAAAATAATTTTTCAGATGGGGAATCAAACCTGGTAAAGTATTAGCAAACGTAATGAAAGACAACAAAACAGCTAACCAAATAGCATCCCTATACACTAAAGAGGGTAACAACTATAAAAGCCAAAAAAATGTGTGGCATTTTTAAATTATTATAAAGATTTATACACAACAATCCCAGACGATCTAAAATTGTGAGAAAATGTATAAAAGAGGCTACCTTTCCCCAAATTTCTCCGGCAAATAAAAAAGCAATAAGCAAACCAATCGTGTATGTAGAGGTACCGGAGATTATCAAAGAACTTAAAAATAACAAAGTACCAGGACCAGATGGTCTCAGTGCAGAATATTACAAACAGCTAAACCAAGAAATATCAATTCCATTAACAAACCTTTATAACCACATAATCAAAATGCAGGAAATCCAAAATATTTGAACCTAGCAAAAATAATTGTCCTCCCAAAACCTGGAAGAGAGCTGGAACAACCGTCATCATAGACCAAACTACTTACTAAACCAGGATTTCAAAATCCTAACAAAAATGTACACAAACAGACTTAAAAATATCCTCCGAAATCTAATATCCCCAGGCTTTGTCCCTGGGAGGCAGTCAGTCTCAAGCATGCAATTCGCCATAAGGGCAATAATGACCTCAAGACAGGACAAAGAGAACCACATAATTGTAAATTTAGATGCCGAAAAAGCATCCGATAAGATTATATGGCCCGACTCAACCAGGATACTTAGAGCACAACATTTTGGTGAACTATTTATGACATGCCAAGGGCCTTTGTAACAGCTAATGTGCTTAATTCAGATCCCTTTGTCCAGCAGCGAGGCACAAGGCAAGGGTGTCTGCTCTCCCCAATATTATTTGACCTGGTGCTAGACGCCCTAATACGACATCTTAAACAGATGACGACTTTAAGGGCATAAACATAGGAAATCAGGAATTAAAAATAGCAGCTTTGTGGCTGATATGCTCCTCTTCATCTTAAACCCCCAAAAAGCAATACCATCCATCATAGAAGAAATACAGACATTCAGTACAATCACTGGCCTAACCATAAACTATGAAAAGTCAGAAGCATTAGCGCTCGCAAACAAAAGGGAGATGAAGTGGAGGGGTCCCTTCTCCTTCAAATGGGCAAAAAAGCATATACAATTCCAAGAAATACTCATCCCTAATGACATACAAGCATTGTAAGCAATGAATGTTAAACCACTGGTGAACAACATTAAACAAATGTTACAAAGATGACCCAATTTACACATCTTGTTCATGAGAAGATGCCAACTTATCAAAATGTCAATCTTCCCTAAAATCCTGTATATCTTTCAAATGCTAGCAATAATAATTAAAGAAGCGGACGAAACAGAACTAAACAGGAAATCAAGAATAAGTACTGTATGATCAAACTACAACAACCTAAACATATGGGGACTGTGACAGGGAAGAGCCCTTGTCTAAAGGGGCTTCAATAGAAAGCATGTATTAGTCTGAGGAATTGTAAGGAATCTGGTGTCTCAGCGCCGTCAGCGCGACCATTGCACACCCTCCGTCGGTACTCAGGCGTCCCAGCGCCTGCAGCGCAATTCCCACATACCTACGTTGTCTGCCACTAAAACAATCACAGGATTGCACCTACCGAAGAGGTGCCTGTTGAACCGCAGCCTCTGCGTTTGTCTCCAGCTCCGCGCTCTATGCGCACACGTGCGTCTGTCACTGACTCCATGCGCATACGCGTGTCAGTCACCGAATCCACGCGCACACATGCGCTAGCCCCAGACGTTATGGCACGCATTCCCAGCTAACAGAGGCCTTTTACCCACTGCCCCCACAGTGAGGCGTCATCCCCAAGCACCACACGGTTCCATGCAAATCTATGACTACACTCAGCTGGGCTGTAACACCTCCCTCCTATCAGGGAGGAATCCTTGCAGTGCTCCAGGCCTGCCCCCTCTTCCCATTGGCTTGCCCAGCTTTACTATGCCTGTGCTTCCTATCACTCGTCGCTCGACATACTTCTGTATGGAAGCATTTGACGACTCTCTCAGTGACTCCTCAGGTATCGACGCGGCTTGGACGACTACCCCCTCTGCTCCCGACTTCGGCTCTACTTGGAATTCGTGACTTCTGATATCCGTGACACACAGCTTATACCTTCGACCTTCCTATGTCTCTTACAGGGGCATAAACCTGCCCTCGCTCAAATTATACAAATTATAGACACAAATTAAACCATTCAGTAGAGACACACTAACACACCTAAACCCAGAATGTGCAATCTTCAACGTCATAGACCAAGCAAATGACACTGAAGTAGAGGGAATAGACACAAATGGTAACGACAGATTCAGGCAAATGATTGTCATGGCTGCCAGGAAAAGAATACTACAGCAATGGATACATCAATCCCCCCCTCCCCCCTCACCTAGTCTCTAGAGTATGGAGAGGAACAATTTTGGCTTATGTACACTGGACTGGGTAGAAGCAACCACAGGCAAAGAGAAAAAGGTAGCCAAACTGTTCTAAATCTGGAAGAAACTTTTATTGCCACACTATCCCAAGAAATGAAAACCAAAGTTTAAGACAATTTTAAATATACAGCTTGATTTGCAAAACGTACACTGACTAGGAACCCCCCCCAGTCATTGTACAATAGGCAATAAGGATGACTACAAATCTAAAAACGGAAGGGGAGATGACGGTCCATGGAATACCGGAGAGACAGAAGCTACAGTAGTTCGGGAGAAGACGAGATAGCATAGTGTATTAAACAGTGTATCTTAAAATTGACAAGACACAACCAAGACAAATAAGATGTTATGATGTTAAAAAGGTAAAAAAATGATGGAACTTTAATAAAAGAGCATGGGCACGAGTACAAAATAAAATGCTATGTATATATAATGGCAAATGTGACTTTGTGTACAGATGCAAATGCATATGATATGTTTGATTGTAAGACCTCCAATAAAAAGAAGAAAAAATGAATGCCCTCTCTGTCTCTAATCCCGTATCTAATCGATCACGTTGAAGATGCGTCCTGACTCTTCAAACTGGACCAAAGAGGGGCATACAACGTAGTGAGGATCAATACGGGGGACAAGTGGTAAACTGCGTTTAAGACTAAATATTAACACTTCAAATATTGCGTCGTGCCTTTTGGACTCTGCAACGCTCCTGCAGTCTCAGTTTTTTGTAAATGACATTTGTAGAGATTTTTACTTGGCGTTTTCGTGCAGTGTACTGAAAGCCACGTCAAGGCAGACCCAGTTTGCAGGTCCTAACACTACCAGATAAAATACTAATATACTTCTATTAGAATTAAAATTCTCATTTACCTCTATTAGGAGGGAGAAAGACCAACATTGGATCTATATCCAGTAGAATGAAAAAGATCTGCTGACTTGGGAAGTGGGGAGGGGCGGGCTTAAACTCTGGGAAGGAGGAGCCACTAACCTGAGACAGCTGAGACCAGCTGAAAATAAGTTAACAAACAACACCAGCAAGCTCATTTTAGGAGCCCCCACAAAATACTGTGTCTGCCCTGACGTTGCTTGCAGGCTTACGATGCTTTTGCCAAAGGGTTAAAATAAATGCCCCTTTTTCAAGAGAATATAAGTATTTTACTGTGTATTTTTGTCATATTGGATGTAGCATTGGGCTTCTCTGTCGCTTGTTGTATACATATGCCACGCTCAGTAGCTCTCCTTGTTGACACTTATATACATACTAGCTGAGAGACCTGGCGCTGCCCGGGACCAAAACCTCCCGCTCTTTCCTCTCTTTACCCCCCCCCCCCCCGTCTCCCCCCTTCCCCCGTTCCCCTCGTCTCTCTCCGCCTCCCCCACCCATGCGCAGCTGTGGTCCTTCCCCCCCCTCTCTGCGCTGCTCTGGTCACCCCCTCCCCCGCGCAGCACACAGTGCCACACACACTGTGAGACACACCGTGAGACACACACAGTGCCACACACACAAACCCAGTGAGACACATACATACACACACAGTGTCACACACATACACACACAGTGTCACACACACACACACACACACACACACACACACACACACACACACACACACACACACACACACACACACACACACACACACACACACACACACACACACACACACACACACACACACACACACAGTGTTACACAAACACACACACACACAGTGTTACACACACAGTGTCACACACACAGTGTCACACACACAGTGTCACACACACATACACACACACATAGAGTGTCACACACACACACAGTGTCTCACACACACACACTGTCACACACACACACACACACACACACACACACACACACACACACACACACACACACACACACACACACACACACACACACACACACACACACACACACACACACACACACGTCCTCGGGCACCAACAACTGACCCGCCCCTTCCCCCACCGGTGGACACCAGTCACCTCCGTCCAGTGTCCGAGCTACCACCGGTCCAGAAGGCGCCTCTCTCCTGCCCGGTCGGTCCCAGGTGTGGGGGCAGAGCATGCAGCGCAGGCCGCCGAGCGCACGGCAACCCGGAACGGGCATGAGCCGGTGTCGGGAGGAGGCTGAAGTGCCCGATGAGCGGGAGCAGCCGCAGTGTGCGCGCACTGCCAGGCCGCTGGATGACGCGAGACTAGCGGCTAGTGGTGTGACCTGGGGGAGGGGGTTGGTGGTGGGGGAGAGGTGAGGCCAGCTTCGAGGAGCGGCTAGTGGTGTGACTGGGGGGAGGGGGGTTGGTGGTGGGGGAGAGGCGAGGCCGGCACCGAGGAGCGGCTAGTGGTGTGACCAGGTGGAGGGGGGTTGGTGGTGGGGAGAGGTGAGGCCGGCGCCGAGGAGCGGCTAGTGCTGTGACTGGGGGGAGGGGGGTTGGTGGTGGGGGAGAGGTGAGGCCTGCGGCGGAGGTGTATGGGTGTGGGGGGAGAGGTGAGGAGTGTGGGTTCGCCAAGTTGTTCTCGCAATGTGAGGGGTGGGGTGAGGGGTGGGGTTAGGGGGGCGGGGGTGCGTCCGTGGCCAATCACACAGGGGGAAAACATACACACACAAACATTATTTGAGACTTATAGATATAGATATATTTTGTGGGGGCTCAGGTGTTCCTAAAATGAGCTTGCTGGGGATCTGTGTGTTTGTTAACTTAATTTCAGCTGGTCTCAACTGTTGGAGGTTAGTGGCTCCTCCTTCCCAGGGTTTAAGCCCGCCCCTCCCCACTTCCCAAGTCAGCAGGTCTTTTTCATTCTACTGGATATAGATGCAATGTTGGTCTTTCTCCCTCCTAATAGAGGTACATGAGAATTTTAATTCTAATAGAGGTATATTAGTATTTTATCTGGTAGTGTTAGGACCTGCAAACTGGGTCTGCCTTGACGTGGCTTGCAGGCTTACGATGGTTTGGACAAAGAGTTAAACTTAATGACCCTTTTTCAAGAGAATATATAAGTATTTTACTGTGTATTTTTGTCATATTGCATGTAGCATTGGGCTACTGTGTCGCTTGTTGTACACATTTGCCACGCTCAGTAGCTCTCCTTTTTGACACTGATACACATATATATTTTGTGGGGGCTCAGGGGTTCCTAAAATGAACTTTCTGGGGTTTTGTGTGTTGTTTGTCTACTCCATATATTAGAACTTGTATCACACGATCCAGGGGAAGCATAAGGGAAAAAACATAAAAAGAGAAACTCTAAGTGCAGATGTAGGTACAGTGCTGGGAATAATCCCTATTCAATCGTGGCTCCTATGTCTATCTTACTCACAAGAGATAACAGTTTTTCAGGCAGTGTAGATCAATAAACGGATGATGAAGAGGTAACCAATGACCTCCGTCACTCCACCGCCTGAGGAAGCCGAATCAACCAACAGGCGAAACGCGTAGAGCTGTACCGCCCACGTGACGTAGCTGTGGAAGAAAGCGCCCCTGTGCTCTACACCTTACACCCTGTGCCTATTGAGACATCATGGTCGGAAGTGACGACATCACCCCACGACCGGAAGCGGAGCAGCGTCTCCTGTAAGCGGTAGTAGGATCGGGTGACCGAATCGGAGCTCCAGACGGAGGCGGTGCGGTGAGAGGCGGTGTGGGCTTTCATCCAGGCTATATCACCAAGCTTTTATAGCTTTAATGCTGTTTTAATATGTATACACTGTAAGTGTGCATTTTTTAAGACTTATCGATAAATTAAGCCTTTCTGCCAGATCTGTGCTATGTGCGTTTTTCTCCCTCTCTCGCTGAGGTTTATCCCCTGAGTGACGGAGGCCATTGGTTACCTCTTCATCATCCGTTTCTTGATCTCCACTGCCTGAAAAACTCTTATCTCTTGTGAGTAAGATAGACATAGGAGCCAAGATTGAATAGGGATTATTCCCAGCACTGTACCTACATCTGCACTTAAAGTTTCTCTTTTTATGTTTTTTCCCTTATGCTCCCCCTGGATCGTGTGATACAAGTTCTACTATTTGGGGAAGAGTGAAGACAACCCCACCAGAGGGTTGAAGCAGGGGGTCTTTACACTGTTTATTTTATATTAGCACTTGCTAGTTTATGTTTAATGCACTGTTCATCACACAAAGTCACTTGGAATTGATTGTGTTAGTATTTATAGGGCATTTAGCGCCTTAATTATACCTTTTTCTTGCACATTTGTCTACTCCATATATGACAAAGACATTTTGGCCACCAAGGAGGGCTCCAACTTTGGTGATACTACCTGAAAGTTGATTCTCAACTTGGCGAAATGATCATGGATCATAAAAACTTGACATTCCTAAAGTCAGCAAGGTATCTTAGACCGAGACATTCTAGAGTAGTGGTGGATTTCCCATTAGGCCCAATAGGCCTGGGCCAGCAACATTTTGGGGCGGCACAATTTTGGGGCGGCATGCACGATTAGCACTTGCTGCCGGCACATGCGCAATCGACGCTTGCCGCCCATGCATGCGCAAACGTGACTTCCCAGCCACTTGTACGTATGCAAGATCAGTGCTTGATGGTCATGCATGTGCGGCCAGCAAGCAACGATCGCGTATGCGTGGCGGGCAAGTTCCAATCACACATACTCATGAGTAGCTGGCAAGCAGCGATCGCATATGCACGGCTGGCAACGTGACTTCACATAGCGTCCCATTGCCATGCAACGGGACGGTGCAGTGCGGGAGATTAGGGCGGCACCAAGTAAGTGCCTAAGAGCAGCATTTTTTTAAATCCGACACTGTCTACATGGATATTGTTTTTCGCACGCTTTCAGTCCATGATATCGTACCGACAAGGAACTAAACATAGGGAAGGCTGATGCCTTGTTCCAGTTACACACAACTGACTGGTATCGCCCGGAACCACTGCTTATTTTAACCCCTCTGAAGGTTATCGCAACTATTGATCCAACAGTGAGGAAAACCCAATTACAGATCACTCCTACCGACTTAAAGGATTCACAATTCCTCACTAAACATCCTGAATGTAGCCCAGGAGATGGGTTATTTGTACAAAGGCATCAAGCTTTACGTACCTTAAAAGGGGACACGTGAAGAACTGTTGGAATGGTGTCACGACACCCAATTAGCTGGTCACCCAGGAGTATAAAAGACTTGAACACATTCAACGCTGGTTTTGGTGACCTTATATTAAGTGGAAGAGTATGTACGGTGCCGTATTACTAATGCACAGATAAAGACGTTGTGACAGAAGCCTTCCAGACTCATTGCGTGTCTCTTGTCTCATTGCCTGTGCCAACCAGGCCCTGGCAAAGATTGTATTTGGACTTCATCGCATGTCTCCCGATGTCCCAAAACAACTCTGTCACCTGGGTGATAATTTATATATTTTCCAAAATGGGACACTTCGTAGCCCTTTCCAGTCATCCCCCAGCTTCGACCTTGGCCTCTCTGTTCCTGCAGCACATATACGGCTTACACAGGCTACCAGTGAGCATTGTTATTGATCAAGGACCGCAATTCACTGCTAGCTTTTTGAAAGCACTCACCTCAAGTTTTGAGGTTCAATTGTGGTTCTCTTCGCCTTTCCATCCATAGACAGATTGTCAGACCAAGCGTGTCAACCAGATCCTGGAGCAATATCTTTCCTGCTTTGTGAACTACACAGCTAGAGCTTTTTCCCCTAGCCGAGTTCACCTACAATAACCATGCCCACTGCTCCACCAGTGTCTCCCCTTTATTTTGCACCTCTGGTAGGCAGCACAAGATGCTCCTTTAGATGCAACAAAGGACGTACCTGCGGCATGAGATGTAGCACGCTGCTTAATCCAGGTCCAGAGGAAATTAAGCTGAAGGTTTTTGTGTGCAAAACAGACAGACGCAGTACTGGTGCAAGATCGGTCTGGCTCTGCAAATTGCAGGTTATCACCCAAAACTTTAACCGAGATTTATGTGCCACATCTGACACAAACATCTGGAGTATTTTATGGATTGGAAGGGTTATGGCCATGAGAACCATTCATGGGAACTTGCCATGTATGCATATGCACCCAGCTTGGTTCGTTCATTCCATCTATGTCTGCCAACCAAGTCAGGGCCTCGCCTGCTCGGCGGCCATGCTGCCCTTCTAGGGGAGGGGAAACTGTCATGTTCCAACTACTGAACCACTGAACATCTCACATGGCCCCCAAGTGTAATGTGGTTGGCTATCCAGGTCTAAACGCTTATCAGTTTTCTCAGAAGTTATATTCTGCTCTGCTTTTTCTATACCTCCTCACCTGTTGTTCTACAAAGTACTTCCTGGTTTGGGACTATAAAGGTTCAGGAATTGCTACCTCACCTTGCTGCTGCAACAGGTCAATCCCTGTTGATCCTTGCTGCCTCCCTTACTACTTTTATATTGCTGGACTTGCCCCCTTGCTATTTTTCTATCCACTGGTCTTCCCGTGTATGACTTCTTCTTGCCTCACCACCTGTCTGCCTGCTACCTGCTTCAAGCTGTACCTGCCTACTGCCTCTTCTCTCTTGGACCCCTCTTCTCTTCAGTAATCCCTTCTCGCCGACAGATAGTTTGGAGGTTATGGCAGAATACTATCCATAATTGAACATTGTGTTGACCTGCTACTTTGAATCAAGGTATTCACCCATAATACCTTGTATATCTTCATTCAGGTCATAGTACTCACATTGCTCAGGCTGAGACTCACTGTGCTTGATGTCCCAGGCTCCCAGTAACTCGAATATTCCCTCTGGGCTCAGGATGGAGCTCAGTCGCTTCTCCATTTGGGGTCAGATGCAGGGCTTGGGGGGAAACCTCCAGTCCTGGAGGCATGGTACCGGCTGTCAGCCTCCTGGGTTAGCGCACCAATGTTACCTCTCATTGGCCAGGAGTCATGAAGCAGCGGGAGACATTGGGCGGGAACTTGTGGTAACTTCCATTGACTTGAACGGCAGTTACTGCCAGCTTGGGCACGATGTCTCATATCGTGCCTTCATAACTCCCTGTTAAGTCAATAACCGGGAGCTAACGTCTTATCCCGTGTACTAATCTGTACCCGAGCTTGATGAATCCGCCCCAAAGTGTCTTATAGCTTAGCAATGCTAAGTAAATATGTAAAAGTCATCATGGCTGATGTTGAGGTAAAACATACTGTATCATCTTGCCTTGGAGCTTACCATGGTCTGTTCCACATGCAGGTGATTTAGCATTTGCAATACAGCAGAAAACAGATACAATAATTACCGCCTCTAAGTGGTTGCTATGTATTTCTCATACCCGAGGAAATGTAGACATTACATCATGTAATTTGAAGGGTGTACTGAATCTCAAGCAATGGTCCTTCACTTCACAGGCTGCTCTTGGTATGCAAATATTAACCTGGATAGCTTTCTACCTCTTTATAAAACAGTTATGAAATTATTATTTTTAGGTTGTAATTATATAAAAACGTTTGGGCCCAGATACATTAAAGGCTGCTGAGCTTGAGTATGCCTGTGACAGGGTAAATAAAAGCCACCAGCTATATACCTGGCAGACATATGTTTAGTCTGCAGTGCAGCAGTGATGAGGTTAACTTCAGCTGGGAAGCTCATGGCAATTAGTTGGATCCCAGCTGCCTAATCAAGGTGTGTTAAAAACCCCAGGATGTGCACACATGCAGGCTAGCTGGTCAGGAGACAGGAGTGAGTTACTGAAGAGATTACTGATATAAGGTCTGTTTGCAAAGTACATGGTTTATGAACTGTTGTGTCCTGCATGCTGAAGAGAAACTGCTTTGTTTGCCAGGCTGAAGAGAAACTGCTTTGTTTGCCATGCTAAAGAGAAACTGCTTTGTTTACCACACTGAAGATAAGCTATTTTGTTTTGTCTGCTGAAGAGAAGCTATTTTGTTTTGTGTGCTGTATGTTTTAAGGCTAAATAAATAAGCCGTGTCAAGAGACCCCGCGTGTGTAGTTGCATGTACCCTGCAACAATGCCTTAAATACTATTTATGTGAATGAGACTTCGGGTGTGCGCAAGTTTAGCACCTTTTAGTGAATTTGATCCTATGTTCCAGCACTACTGATGGCCTCTTACCTCTGACAAAACATGAGAACTGATCAGACACAGAACACAATTACAAAAGGAATATCAATGGGGAAAACACTGGGAAACTATTATCTTCAATTCAAGAATGGGAAGTCAGCTATAATATGCCAGACTAAAAGAATAACCACAGAATACAATTATAATGTCCATGCCTGCAGGTATAGAAACAGAAGAATGGATTTCAGACTCTATACTTCATCAAAGTGATACTATTCAATGAGAAGTTCCTCAAAGCATAATACATTAATTACATATTACAATGGCAGCATAACCCATCCCCTTTCTATTGTTCCGAAGGCACTTCAGGTTCATGAACTGTATAAACATTCTTCTTAACAAACCAGTCAGAGATCAGGAATAGCTGCAGAGCAAGTAAGGAGGGACAGGTCTAGCAGACAATAATAATAATAAAAAAAAAACATACAGCAACACAAATAAGGCTACTCAATGCGCACACATCCCATGGTTTTGTTACATTTTCTAGAAACCATTGTCTGCCAGAGGGGACAGCAAAGCATTGCATATCAAGGGGTAACGGGAGTATACGCGTTGTGTCAAATCTATGTCTTTACTAGAGGGGAAAGGTGTAATCAGAGCCTCACTTCCCAGAACAATTAACACTGGAACAAAGGGTATGCTTAAAATGTATGTTTATAGGGGAGAGAGGTAATGTAGACTTCACTGGTAGGCAACGTGACATCACATGACCCCGCACGTCATTTGATGCCGGGGCCGAGCAGGGGGGGTGGGAGGTGCGAGGCGCCGAGGGGAGCAGGCAGGGGTGCGCATGGGGAAAAGTTTGCGCACCCCTGCCCGAGCCTATGCAGCTTACCACACAAAACTTACCACACACACAAATGTTTCTGTTTAATAGGCACAGCTTGCTTAACATGCCCCAAAAAAACATGTAATGCACCCGCTAAAAAGGGTATGGCAAATATTTCGGGAACTGGGAGTCCCCGGAGCTAAACATAGCTTGGTATAGCTCAGGATGACTTCCTGGTTCCCATGATGCAAAAAAGGGGTGTTAGTAATAGTTAGGGGGGGAATGCTGCTTTAAATTGGCCACTGTGACAAACGCCCCTCTTTTGTAGTGCTGACGTCTGTCTGGGTTCTTCCCGACACAGTCTTCTAGGGTTAATTATACAACAAACAGGATCATGCAAAGTATTATGCTGCTTAACTCAGGCTTCTGCCTGCTTTATTTTCATCCAAGTAAGGTACTGCAGCTTTAACATGTGTAGGTTAGAGGTACTCAGATACTTTCATTCAGCAGTTCACACATTTCAGTGTTACAATATTTCCCATACTGTTATTTCAAGAAATAAAACCAAAATCATATAAGCAAATACTATCCCTTTCAGGGATCTAACTACACATCAGAATCAGTCTCTCTAACAGCTGCTGGCCAACTAAACTGGTTCCCCAGCTTAAAACAATGCTCTCTCATTTAGGGACACAAGATACAGCACAGTCTTTTAGCAACAGCAGTAACCATTTGTTTTGTCTTATCTGTTCGTGGTGTCCAGGCAAATCCTCTGGTACTGTCATACGTGGAGAGGCCGTCAACCTCGATACTGGATGCAGGAGAGTAGCGACACCCCCAGCCCCCAGGCTCCAAGGAGAGAGAGTGAAATGCAAAACCTCTCTGCTCTAAATACCTGTGCATGTGATTAGAAGAGCAGGTGAGGGAGAACTAGAGCCATTGTAATCTGTGGTCTGGATTTTCCATCCAGCTGCCTGAGGTAATGGGAAGCTGTGGAACGGATCATTTGTAACTATTCCTGCACTTTCTGCTCTAAAATGGGGCAGAAAGCTGCCTAACATCTTTGGACTATGTCACACCACATACAATCTTAATAGTGAAGTCTACATTACCTCTCTCCCTATAAACATACATTTACATACGTGACCCCGCGGCATCATTTGACGCCGGGTTACCATGACGATGCGTTCCTGGAAGGGAAGTGTGTTATAGAGGCCTCGCGCGGCACCCCGGCATTTCATTTATATGCCATGGGGGAGAGCGCGGGACTTCTATAACTGCCGCGCTCCCCCCCAGAAAATCTAGCGCCCCCCCCAGGGGGAGCGCACCCCAGTTTGCGCACCTGGAGGGAGGTAACTTCCCTGGTACCTGGAGCTGAAAATAGTAAAAACACAGTAGATTAAAACAACCGGGTAAATAAGAAAAAAAAACCGAGTGTGGGGATTGCTAATTGAAATAGATTTAATTAAGACATTCTACCAAATAAAGGGATAATTGATCTAACTCATCTACCCAAGACATCAATGCGAACCATCCTCTTGAGCAATTTCTATAACTATTCATGAGAAAGCTGCAATGGTGACGTTTGGTGATTGAACAGCATTGTGAGTAACAACTGTATAAAGCATACAGACTTTCCCCAAACATTTATGTAGCTATTGAATGGAATGAAAGCATAAAACATTTAGATCTGGAAAACAAATCACTTCTAAGAAATTCCCCGATTTATTGCATGTGGAATTTGTTGGAGCGTTTGACAGAAATAATAACACATTCAAACCTTTAATAGCAATCTAGAATGTTGATAAACCCCATTAGGTTACAGAAGAGCAGTCCCTGCAGGAAAGTCCTAGAGGAAGTGAAATGCATTCCAAATCCAAGGGATGCCATATCTCAGACACTGCTCTTAAATAAACACAGCCGCCTTGATCTGCACCAAGTACACGGTAATGAACAAGAGCTCAATCACAAGCCAAAACAGATATCTGACACAAGTTATAAACCATAATCACTGCGTGGGTTACCACCTTCAATGTTCGAAAAATATTTCAAGAAGAATAGACTAACATAGCTGTTTACTTTACAATATATGCCAAAATGATGAGGGTTATTCCCTAAAATAGTTATTAGTTTCTCCTGGCTGCAAAATTTATATATATATATATATATATATATATATATATATATATATATATATATATATATATATATATATTTATATATATATATATATATATATATATATATATATATATATATATATATATATACAGCACGAAATTGATCAAAGATAAACACCCAATTGCTTTCAATAGGATTTTATTTATAAGGTGCTATGTCTAGTTCCAGTTTTGCAACCAGGAGATTTTCCTACATACCTCCAGTAACGACCATATAATGTTGACCATTCAAACTTATTGTTTCAATGCTTCTGGACTAATAGATTGACAACATCTCTTGTATCGAATGTTACCACCATATTTTGTTATTGTTATGATACTAAGTTGCATGACAGTTGTGTAGATTATTTTAATAATCACATTTTAAAGTAGGCACAGTGGTTTATCCTTGGAAAAGAGACCAAGCAGTATCCTGAGTACCGGAGACAATATAAACTGCTCTGTCCTCAGAGGTCACCTTGTGCTAAATTTAACCAGTATAACATGTGGTCCTACACAAATACATAGTACAGTGAGATCAGTAATCAATCTTGTTCAGAGTACCATATGCTGTTTTAGCACAGATACAAACAAAATGTGTGAACATACATGCTGCTGAACTGATGGCATTTGCAAATGGATGCTGAATAGTTTCTAGAATGTATACATGTGTGTGTGTGTATGTATGTGTATATATATATATATATATATATATATATATATATATATATATAATATATATATAAATGTGTATATATATATATATATATATATATATATCTATATCTATATCTAACACAAACAAATAGTAGCGCTAGATAGTGAATTATATATAGTGGCGTATGCAAGACAATATAGTGTTAAAAAAAGAAAAAGTGTAATTAAAATAATTAATTTTATGCTGTGAAAAAAGTGACAAAGTGTCAATCCAATGTTCAAAAATGATGAAAAACAGTCCAGTATCAGGAACAATCCTTACGGGGGAGGCAAAAGCTTCAGCAGTGATCAAGCCTGACCACAATTAATGCAAAAAAACAAAAAGAAAGAAGCGCCAGCTCCGTGATGTAATAGAGAAAATAAATGAGTTTTATTGAGAGGTGGAGTGTCAATTGGACCTATGCTCTCAGGTGATTAAAACATATGGTTGCAAAATGTAGTAGTGAACAAGCAGTGTGAGGTGTAGGATCAGAGGCAGGAGAGTGGGGCATCAATGGTTAATGAAACAAACAGTGAGGGTAAGTTGTCTATGCCAGATACAGTCCATGAACAGCCATGTGGCACAAGCAGTCAGAGTTCAAATATCGCCAATAGAGAATGTCCCTTCTCAGATATTGAATATGTTGTACTGACCGCAGACATTTTTGGACACTCAACTGGCTCCTTACACGTGTTGTCCGGTTCCGCTGTGGGATAGTAATGCCTCCTGGCACCCTGAAGATGAAATCCCTCCTGTGTGAGTGTAAGCTTCCGCGTATCAGACCTCAGTCAGAGCTAGAGGTGGCTAGAGTGGATACGCTGTATTGAAAACACTGCTGCTTCCTAGTATCAAGCCCAGGATCAATGCTCCGCCTTCTCTCACTGCGTCACTACGCTCCAACATGTTTCGTCACACGTAGTGACTTTCTCAAGGACCCTTTCTTCAGCTCACGTGGTGGCTAAATAAACATAAATGGTCAATTATACAAATAAATGTGGGGGCTCAATAAATATAAATAGTGACCCAAAACTAGACAGTCAAATGAGGCCGAATTGTGGAAATACCCCAATTCCCATTAATCCAACCTCTTTATTTCCCGTTTATTTAAACCCAAATGAGCTGCCTGTGTTGCCACCCCCAAATACAGAAGAAATGCATTAAAAACTCCTTAAACACAAATACAAGCGATCCAAACCTTTGTTTAAAACTTTCTAAAACTGAAATCTCATTAACCGGCTTCTATTCTCATGTGTGAAAAAAAAAAAAACGCTCCAGTGTCCAAAAGCCAAAACCAGTAAACTAAACGATATAACATCGATTTTAACATCGGCCTCACTGCAAACTCCTTAGTAACATCCTTCCAGATAACCTGGGTTAGTCCAGATAATTGCCAAGGTCTTGGGATGGAGAGGTCAGAATAGTGAAAGTCCGTTAAGCCGTGGTCTGGGGTTGGAGATATCAGAATCGTAGAAGTTCGTATAGCCGTGGTCTGGGTTGGAGAGGTACACGTAGTCGAGGGTAAGCCGGGGTCGATATCCAGAGGGGTTCAGTAGTCAAGCTGGGTCGGTACACGTAGAATCCAAAAACTGCAAGAGAGAGCGAGACAAGAGCAAGGCACAACAGACGCAGGAGCACAATGCTACTAGTTATGCTCAGCAATGGCTCTGAGCATTAGCAGGGTATAAGTACTGGAGTGAGCCAATAGACAGGAGGCGGAGTGGAGGTGCAGCCCCAGCGGGAGTCGCGAAAGGGTACAAGAGACAAGTGGCATCCGATTAGTTGCCTCGCAGCTGGGGAGCGGTGCACAACATCACATGCGTGAGAGAAGCGCGGTGCATCTGAGGGGATGGAGCTAAGCTCAGTGGCAGAGTTAGAAGAGCTGCGCGTGCGCGCTCTGTAAGCATAGCGGGGGTGAGCGCACGCGCTGGTGCCAGAGCGGAGGTCTGTGCGGAGACAGGTAAGGAGGGAACACGTCGCAAAAGACGTGTTCCCCGATTCCTTACAGTAACCTTCCCTGCCTGGATTCTAGGGAGATTACATCAGTTTGTTATATATGGCTACTCTGCATGGGTTACCTTGACAAGGTTGTAGAATAATGGGCACCAGAAACTGTTGGCATACAACTGTCTTTTATTCAGGTCCCCAGTATGGGGACCACACACCACACTTCAGACAATATTGTACATTTTCTTTATTTAGTTATTGTTATCGATGCTTTATGTGCTTTCATTAATGCCCACTCATAACATTCAGACGGAGGTATATTTTTTAGTTGCTTAACTGTTCTGAGACCTTGGCTCCCCTCATTGTTAGGCCTGCTACTCTGTCTGTTCCTTCACCTGAAGTCTCTCTCTCTCTCGAGTCATGTCTCCCCACTCCCAATCACTATGCGTGAGATCCCCATGGATGTCGAGGTTTCCTCAACCAATGTGACATACAGTTCGAGTTAACCCCTTCCCACTTCTCTTCTGATAGATCTAAGGTAGCGTATATTATTGCTCTACTAACCGGAGACACCTTGGCGTGGGCATCCCCCATCAGGGAGCGAGACCTGAGCTTATCCAAGACTTCCAACGCTTCAAGAAAGAATTTAAGCAGGTCTTCGATTCCCCTGGCCGTAAGATTAGTGCTGCTTCTTCATTGTTTCACATTTTACAGGGTCACAGATTTGTTGCAAGATACGCCCTTGAATTTCGGACCATTGCTGCGGAAACGGGCTGGAATGATGAGGCTTTATCAGCAGTCTTCTGGCAGGGTCTCTCTGAGACATTAAAGAATGAATTGGCTGTTCAAGAAAGATAAACGGTGCTTGAGGATTTTATTGCCGTATGTATTAGAGTGGATCAACTCCTTCAGGAGAGGAGGCTTGAACGCCATCACTCACGTTCTCTCACTTCGTTTGCTCCAATCTCTAATCTGTCTCCTGCCGTTCTCCCAGCTCTTGAGGCTCCGGAACCTATGCAGTTAGGAAGTCACCAGCTCTCCCCTTCATAGAAACAACGTCGGAGGATTGGAGGACTATGTCTCTACTGCGGACTGTCGGGTCACCTGGTGCTTCACTGTCTTACTAAGAGAGGTCTGCCGACGAGAGTCATGCTTTCAATTTTCCTTGAGGGTCCAGGCTTTCTAACTCCTGCCTCTGCCTTCATCGATTCCAGGTCTAGGAGAAATTTTGTGGATCAAGATTTCGCTATTAAACATAAGATTCCTCTGGTCAAGAAGTCGGTGCCGTGGGTCTGGAGGCTATCGACGGACGTCCTCTCCAGCCAGCCTTTATCTAATTGGAGACTCCTACTCTTACTCTCTCCACTATAGACGGTCACAAGGAGGAGATCTCACTGGATGTTATCCAGTACAGGTAATCCTGGGCCTCCCTTGGCTCCAACAACACAACCCGCTTATAGACTGGACAGACAAGAAACTTATACAATGGAGTGTTGCCTCTGAAGTTATTCCTGTTTCTCCGGTACAACTTATCGCTGGTGTAGAGACCAGTACTCCTGCCAAACCATTGCTTCCTGAAGTATTTGCAGATTTCATTGATGTCTTTGATAAAGTCCGTTCTGAAATTCTTCCCCCTCGCCGTCCTTATGATTGTCCCATTGATCTCCTGCCTGGTGCCATCCTTCCTAAGGTAGATATTATCCTTGTCTCTTCCCGAGACTAAGGCTATGTCTGAGTATATTCAGGAGAAATTAAAGAGAGGGTTCATCAGGCCTTCTTCCTCTCCAGCTGGGGCTGGGTTCTTTTTGTTAAAAAGAAAGATGGTTCTCTCTGCCCATGCATAGACTCTAGAAGTCTTAACAAAATAACCCTGAAGAACCATTACCCATTGCCGCTCATTTCAGAATTGTTTGATCGTTTACAAGGTTCTTCCATTTTTTCTAAACTCGATCTCAGTGGGGCCTACAATCTCATATGCATACGACAAGGGGATGAATGGAAGACGGCCTTCAATACGCGAGACGGCCATTATGAATATTTGGTCATGACTTTTGGGCTCTAATGCCCCAGCTGTCTTTCACGAATTTGTGAATTATATTTTTTGGGGTGTCCTCAACACTTTTGTAATTGTCTACCTCGATGATATTCTTATTTTTTCTAAATCTCTATCCGAACATATCCAGCACACCAAACTAGTTCTCTCTCATCTTCGCGAGAATCATCTCTATGCCAAGATGGAGAAATTTATTTTTCACCAAACTTCCACTTCCTTCTAGGGCTACATTATCTCTGACAAGGGCTCCTCCATGGATCCCGATAAACTCAATGCAGTAGTAGATTGGCCCCAACCCACTTCTCTCAAGGCGATTCAGCGGTTCCTTGGCTTTGCCAATTATTATTGTAAATGTATCCGTCATTTTTTCCGCCACAGTGGCTCCCATCACCGCCCTGATGAAGAAACATGCGGACACTTCTTCCTGTTCTCCTGAAGCATGCCATGCCTTTGAAACTCTCAAAAAAGCATTTGTCTCCGCTCCCAACTTACGCCATCCGGACCCTAAACTTTCTTTCACTTTGGAAGTAGATGCCTCGGATATTGGAGCTGGAGCCGTACTCTCACAGAGACAGTCTCCCAAGGATAAGTTACATCCCTGTGGGTTTTCCTCAAAGAAATTATTTCCCGCGGAGCAAAACTACGATGTTGGCAACAGAGAACTCTTGGCCATCAAGCTTGGTTTGCAAGAGTGGAGACACCACCTGGAGGGCACTGAAAATCCAATTTCGATCCTCACGGACCATACAAATCTCTTATACATCGAGGACGCTCGTCGCCCCGGTTCCCACCAGGCTCGCTGGGCGTTGTTCTTTTACAGATTAAACTACATCATTTCTACATTCCTGGTACCAAGAATCTAAAGATTATAGATGGTGGACTGTAGCTGATATTCTGCATTGGTTGAGGAAACCCCGGAATTGTTGTTTACCCCCCCCTACCCCAAAACATTTCCAGAAGGGGTACACAGGGAGCAATTTGCATAGGCACAGAGTTTTGAGCGGCTCGCAGTTCACGTACTTCAGCTTCCAAGCGGCCTAGACGGATGTAAACATGTCCTTGTTGTTCCTGGAAGCCAGTCATGACATGTTGCAAGGAATCAAACTGCTGAGCCAGGTTCTGGTCTGTTCCGGCGGGATCCATGATAGGGCCTGTTTATTCTGTCAAAGTTTGATCTACAGCTGGAGTGAATCCCAGTGGCAGGAACAGCAGGGGGTGTGGTTGGGGTCACAAGCCGAGGTCGGCAATGAGGAGACAGGAACAGGAATGGGACTCGGGAACAGGACTGTGACTCGGGAATAGGACTTGGCCAGAGGAACAGAGCAACAACAATAGCAACAGCAGCAGCAAATACAGGAACCTAGCAGGTGCTGGAGGAACAAGTATAAACAGGCAAGGGAGGAACAGGAAAGGGAGGTTTATATAGGTCTGGCTGGATGCATGGGACAGGTATACAGGTGTCAGGTTTCAGAGTCTGGAATGTTCTTTGAGAGAGCAATCAGAGTAGCAGCAGTCCTGGTGGATGAGCATGGGTACTACAGGCCAGAACCTGACTACCACACTACAAAACCCTGGAACCACATTACCAGATGCTGCCAGAAACTCCATATTATTGTTACTCCCAACCACAGGAATTACACCAACAACAAACACACTCAAAACCCATAACAGCTGATGCATCATCATTAGCATCAAATCTATTAAGAAAGGCCCAAAGCATTCCAACCAATTCACCCATGCTGGCTCGCATACGTCAGACGACAGACACACCACATGCACTAGGCCTCCTCTATGACCTGCATCCACAGCCCTGTGTCCCAATCATGTGCTCCAAGACCACCAATGAATGGTTTCTGCCATTGTTCAGCCATGATCGAGAGCTACTTCACAACCGTGGTTGGCACGCTCAAATCCCACAACTCTTCTTAGCCAACTGATCGCTACCAACTAGTTATCTGATGTCAAGACCTCTTCAGAGCTGGCCCGTTTATGGCTTCTAACCCGACGGGGTCTTTTCTTGGACCAGATCTGTTACCGCGTATCTGGACACTTTCTTCTGCAGGCACCCACGGATTGGAGTAGGGCTTATAAGGGACAGGGAACACAATCTCCTGGCTCTCCAGACTCCCCAAACTCAATTGTTTCTGGGTAAAACACTCCATCAGCCAGGGCTTTCTATATACCATGGTTAAAAGCTTATCCAACTGCTCAACTCCCTACCCACACACACGACAGTAGAACTAAGTCTAGAACCACTACAGGCATACCCCGGTTGAAGGACACTCACTTTAAGTACACTCGCGAGTAAGGACATATCGCCCAATAGGCAAACGGCAGCTCACGCATGCGCCTTTCAGCACGTCCTGAACAGCAATACCGGCTCCTTTCCTGTACCGAAGCTGTGCGCAAGTGGGGAGACTATAGAGCCTGTTACAAATGCGTTATTTACATCCGTTATGCATGTACAGTATGTGAGGATTGCAGTACAGTACATGCATCGATAAGTGGGAATAAGTAGTGTTTTACTTTAAGTACATTTTCGCTTTACATACATGCTCCGGTTCCATTGCGTACGTTAATGTGGGGTATGCCTGTAGTCTTAAACACAGAAAAACATCAGGAACCTGAAAGAGCCACAGACCAAACCTATGGAAATTAAAGTACAAATGAGTAGTGAAATGTAACAAAGTAACCTCCAACACTCGCTATACTTGCAACATGCACCCAATCAGTATGCCAGCCTTTACTACAAACATATTAACCCCAATTAATATAGGGTTGTGATGAGTTAACCCTTTTTTTATGTCTTTTTTATTTTTCCAGATACACATTTAAATGTACAACGAGACAGAAATAAAAGAAATATATATATATTATAATTGTCGTACTGATAACCTTATTGTGAGGACCGTGAATTATCTCGATCCGTGAAACTCACCACCCTCAGTGCACCTCTCTTCCGCTTCACCCTGCGATCGGGGTCTCCGCTGCCCCCTCTCCCTGCAGTGCAGTATCGGGACCGTCCTCCAGCCGCCGGAGATCAGGCGTGTGCGCGTCACGCTCAAACATAAATAATGAGCCTCCTGGTCTCGATTCCAGATTGCGTGCGTGCAGGGGTGTCAACGCATGCTCAACAAGTGCCTGCTCGCGTCATCAACCTGCAGCTGCTATACAGCTCTCACCTGTCTCCTGCATGACTGCAACCAACCACAGCCTGCACTGACGGCGCGCCTCAACTCTGCTCTTCACTCATTGGCTCTCCTCCCTGTTATATGCTCAGCCATCCCACTGGCTCATCGGCTGAGCCTAATCCTTTGTCATTACAAAGTGTTTCACTGCTCTCTTTGTTCCTGCTGCCTTGTGCTCCAGTTCCTTGATCTCTGTTCCTGACCCAGCTATCCTTTGGACTCCGCTCTTCTGTACTTCTGACCCCGGCTACCATCGACTACCCGCATCTCTCCTACCCTCACCTCGGCATACGTATGTAACGATGTGCAGAACACGCCCCCTGCGGCCCCCTGTTTACTTCTGATCGCCGCTCTCTAGCTGCGAGTCAAGATCCTGTGTCTTTAAGGATTCCGAAGCAAACTACGCCATCTTGCTTTCTGGCAAATCCTGCCTTCCTCCTCCCGACAGGAAGTAAGCCTCTCTATGACTTTCTCATTGCTTACAGCTGCTGCTTCCTTTAAATAGCACTCAGTGGCTACCTTTCTGGGTTCCTGCAAGTCCTACCATTGTATGCTGCTGCTGCTGCCTGGACCTCCTTGGGATCTTTACTCATCTCCTGTGGATTCCGGAAGACTGGGACAGTCACTCAATTACTACTGAGGTTAGTTTACCGTCGGGTAGTGTAGGTACCTGCTTAGTAGGGTTCACCTTGACGTTGTGGCAGGCTTATAATTCCTTGGCCAATGGATTAGACTAAGAACCCTTATGTTTATATTTAGTTTTGCTGCACTCTTCAGTTATTGGCACTATGCCTTTAAGGAGGCTGGATGTCCTCCAGGATGCATTCCACTTCTGTGATCTACTGGCACTCTGTCCTTTAAGGAGGCTGGACGTCCTCCAAGATGCACTCCACTATAGTGACCTTGTGCTTTGGATACTACCTCCACTGTTTCTCACATGTGGCTTCCTTCAACCCCCGCGTTGGTGCCTGAGAACGCGCGCACTCCCGCTCTGCTGTCAGAGCATGCGCGCACATGCAGCTGGATCACTCGTGTCTCTGAGCCAGGCACCGCACCTCTGGACGCGTCTTGCATTCTCCTGCGTGCGGCACGGTCACGTGACGACGTGCGCCGATCCCTAGCTGCGCGGCAACTCACTCCCTTCATCTCCCCTGCGGCTTCCCCACCTCGCTAACGGTCCCTTATCTTTCCCTGCGCTTGTGTGGAGAGCACAAGAGTCACAACGTACCATCGACTATCCGCATCTCTCCAACCCTGACCTCAGCTAATAGCACCTGCAACAATCCACACCTCTCCAATCCAGACCCCGGGAAGTATCTCGACTATCTGTAGCTCTCGAACCCTGACCCGGCTACCTCGACAATCTACACTCCAGACGTGCCCACGTGGCTGTGGGTTGTTGTTTATCTAATCCCCACCTCGGCCCCGCGGTCCCGCCTTGTTTGTGGTGAGCACTCCGTGACACATACAAAATCCGCTTCTCTTGTCTGTTATTACTCATTTGTTATTCATAACATACCTAACATTACAATACATTATCAAGACACACTTCTACTACAAATAATATTAAAAAACTCAAACAAATTAAACAAATTGATCCACAACACTCATCGCTACTTTTTTTCCCTTCCCCTACTCCCCTTTGAGTTATTATTTACTCTTACTTCTGAAGGACCCAATCTGTGGTTTCCAAATTTTTGTATCTAAGTACATTTCTCATTTCTTGAAAAATTTCTTCGAGCCTCTCTCCAGGGTCTGAGTATGTATCTCTTTTAGTCATATTGTATTAACATCAGCACTCCTCTTTGAATAGCTGAAATCTCGGGTTTTGCTGATTTTATCCAATCCTTAAAATATTTTGGGGGGCAATCGTAATTATGACAATTGCTAATTGTGAAATGTTGGTATTTTGTTTATTTTTTTGAAATGTCAAAATACCGTAATAATATTCCCTCTTCTGCTTTCGTAAATTCTATTAAAAACATTGCAGATGAATTTCAGTACTTATCCCAGAACTTTGCTATTTTTCTACATGACCATAAACAGTGCTTTAAATCAGCTTTTTCTTTAATACATTTAGGACATCTTCCTGACTCACTTTTGCAAACAAATCTCCTTCGCCAAGGTGCTATATACTGTCTATTTAGTATCTTGATGTGTGTTTCTGGCATTACTGCACCACTAAGGGACTTCAAATTGGCTTCTTGGTGTATGATTAACTTATCGAATGATACTAATTCCAGAAAGTCTCTTTTCCATGCTCTGCATGTATGTTCCTGAGTTAACCCTTTAATAATCTAATGGGCACTCATCTTTCATCATGCACCCATTTACTTTATGGGGCTTACTCCATAATAAAAAAGCAGTGTACTGGAAACCACTGCTGGCAGCAATATACAGATTTAAGTATCTTGTGTTCCAAGCTCCTGTAAAATGCAACTGGATACACATTACATTTTGTTTTTCCCTTTTCCACTGTAGGAATGTCAGATTCTTGCCACATATAAAAGAAAAATAAGCAAGTTCTCAACACGAAAAAGTTCACTATCTCTGCTCAACTAACCTGGTTTCAATCAACAGTTAAATTCAAGTGTCCCCAAGCTCTGTAAATACCCCAAGTTACCTGTGGCAATTTTTGGTCTTTATGAATGGAAAGATCAAAAAATAACTGACTATCTCAATACTTGGAGATACAAAAGTAATATCTAACAGTTACACTGCCTTTTCAGTTTATGTTACTAAAGAAAATCTACTAAAACAAAATGTGCTCAGGTTAGATGGCTACTTTCAGTAACTTTGATCAGCTATATCTTAGTAGACCATTCTATATACTGTTGCAGATTTTCCTCAGTATTCTATGCAGCCTCATCAGTCTCTTGAAAGATGGTAATGTCTGGTCCATTATTTTCCCTGTTTTGGATCTACACTAGCTCTTTACTGGAAATACACACAGGAAGGTACAGCAGAAGGCAGGAAGTTCCTGTAGGGACATTTTACCAATTCGTGGCTTTGTTTTTTCTCTTTTGGTCACATAAATCTGCCGAATAGTGGGCATGAGATAAAAGCACGAGCCAGGATACTAATCCTCCTCATATAAAGTACAAAGTAACTCTAATGCATACATGATTTGTTTACACGTTTCTGCCCCCCAGTGGAGGAATTTCCACCGGTATTAATGAAGACAATAAATGATTGTTAATTATTAATGAACTGTATGCCTTATTTGCGTGAGAAGATGTTATGCTCATGATTGGTGTTTTTTTTACAAGCTGAACAGAATATATCATGGGAATCACATTTTACCATATAACAATAAGTATGTTACACGGGTTTAGATAGAGAAATGTGCAGTAAAATGCTTAATATAGCAGTATGAATCACTACTCTCATATGATTCATAGTGCCCTGGCCCCCTCCAATCCTGATGGGATATTATACATAGCTTCATCACATTGTAGGAAATAATGCCTACAGTAGCAATGGCTTGTGAATATTAACCAAAAAGAAAAAAAATGCCTCAGTGCTACATCCAGTATTGTATTGTATGTCTTTATTTATATAGCGCCAAAAGTGTACTCAGCGCTTCACAAAGAATACAGTACAGGGAATTACAATTATACAATAAGTGCAGCAAAATCAGACAATAGGAAAGGACATCCCTGCCCCGAAAAGCTTACAATCTAAGAGGTTTAATGGGAAACTTACAGAGACAGTATGTGAAGGAGTAAGTGCTGTAGATGGCAGTGCTTGGTCACAATGTGTGGTAGGAGTGACTGAGTGTGGGACAATAGCCATGAGTGCAGGCCATTGGGATACTTGATTTGTGGGGTGAGATTTAAGGCTGGTCAGTATTAAATGAAAAGGTTAACACCATTTACAGGTGAAGAGATGGCAGGGACGCATGAGTGAGATTAGGTGTGTATGTCTGACTTCAGGCTATGGGGAGATCCCCAGCAGTGGGAAGGAGTAGATATAGGGCGTGAATAGAGGATTTGTGTGGGTGTTTTTTATTGAGGGGTGTAGAAGTTGTTGGGAGAGGGGTGTATAAATAATGGTGTAGTGGGGATGTTGGAGAGAACAGAGACATTATCAAAGGAGTGAGGAAACAGTAAACAGAAAAAGCAGTAGGGAGGGCATAGTAAGATGCAGGAGGAGAGACTTCACAGGTAATGGAGGATAAAAATGAACAAATAATCACAGATGTTAAAAGAGAATGTCTCACAGTGGCACAGTTGTAATGCAGAGTCCAGATCTTCCGCCAATCTTCACCTCCAATTTCCACTCCAAAATGAACTCTTGTATACACTTTAGATATGACACTTAAGATGTGACTCTTTTGATGTTTCACAGCCAAGTTACACTGACTTACTGTAAGTACCATAATCACATGCATTTGACTAACACTTAAGGGAGGGGTTTGCCTAATCAAATCAGACACACTAAATAGTTAATTAGATTATCAATTCTCTCTCAATTGATTGGAGTCAGCATACAGCATACAGACACATACCTGTTTAAAGAAATGAATCAAAATATTAGTCCAGATATTCAGAATGCATCCATGATTACAGATAAAGAAAGAAAACATCCAGTATGACAAATTATATAGTTAAATAGGGTCATTTAGTTAAAATTCTTTGGCCAAAGTATTTTAAGCCTACAACCACTTCACGATATGGCCCATCTGTAGGTCCTAACACTGCTATACCTGCAAAAAGCTCTCATACCCTCTTTGATGGAAGGAGAGCTGTCTTTATAGACCGGTCACAAAGGCTTTTTTGTCTTTTGTTATATTACTCAAGGTCACAATGTCAGTAGCACTCTTTTTTTTATATAAATATATATATACGGTATGGTGGGTTTGGGTTCTGAGTTTACAGGGGCTGTATGTGCCTTGTGAACTTTATTTGTCTATACTGAATAAGGAACAGAGGAAATGCAGACTTTTATGATAATTGATAATATTGTGAGACAACAGAAGTGAAGGCGGCTGGTCAACATTTTTTCTGAGCAACTTCTTTTTCGGAGTTACTACATGACCTGCCTTTCTTTCTCTGTCATGACTTACCTATGCCTGAAACAGTTCCCCACCCCAGTCCCAATAGCCACGCCACACAACTTATTGGGAGGATAAATGGGTCTCAGCTTTATTTAAAGCAAGTCAAACATATCAAACACACATTGAATGAACCCTGGGACCCAGCCAGCTTGCTCCGTGATTATATATATATGAGCCCAAGAGATACCCTCAACTCGTAACCCTCATCATCACTATCCACCAAAGCCACATGGTACATAATTACACAAACCTGGAAGGACATTATCATACTGTCCACCTCAGAGAGGCAGGACACTTCCTTCCCATCTTCTCCATTAATCCCAACTAATAGGTCCTACACACCTCACTTAAGGGAGCCAATACTAAAGTCCCTTCCAAATCCCCCACCCCCACCCCCCAGCCACACATCTCCCACCACACAATCCCCATAAACTCCCAATCACAAAAGCCCAACTTTCCCTGCAAACAAACCAAAACTCAATTAAGAGAGGGAAGATGGGAACTTCTCCAAAAAAGAGAGGTAAGCTACCTTATTCCCACCTCTTAAATTGCTTCCTTGACACCCCACCCCTTACTCCGACATCACAAATCCCTCTGGAAAGGGACCCACATCATTATTATGTAATTCTGCCCTTCACCCCAGGACTCATCTGAGATATGAGACCACCTGAGTCTACAGAAAGAGCTCATCAAAGAGTGTCTCCCCACCATGCTTTCCCTTCACTGCTCCTGTCCACTAAGCCAGTATGGACAGGGCTAATTTCAACATCAAATTACAGACCAACTGGGAAAAGTGGAGTTCCTCACATTCTTCTCTCCATCTGCATTTTTGCTGGGAGGGTCTGTTATCTCCCAGCTACTATCACTTCACCCTAGGACTCTCTGAGTATCCTCAAAGGGTGTCAGACATTTCCTGCCGTTCCCTGATGTTAGGGATGCTCTGTTACAATTCTCATAAACATATATCATCTCTAACTGTCCATGAAATATCTGTAAATTGAATTTATAACCTCTGATCCTTTAATGTGGAAAAAAATTTGAAGTGCTCAAAATGCCAATCTAATGTGCAGTGACTTATATTTGATGACTCAAAATGGTGAATAATCTATATTAAAAAATACACATGTGCAATGTTATACAAATATATGACAATGTGAAAGAACTTTGCAGTGATCAATATAAATATATAATGGGTGCAACTTAAGTTAAGAATATACTGTATATAGACTCAAATAGTGATAGGAATTATAGTGACTCAAAAAAATGAATACAGTATAAAAAAACTCCCTTGAGAAAATAAGAGTGTGTTCAAAGATGATAGCTCGGCATCACAGGTCTAGAATGAATACAAAAAGGGGCAAAAAGCGCAAAAATTCTCATGGTATAGTATTATTGGAGTATAGTATTGGAATCAAATAATGGTAAGATATGCACATACAGCAAGAATATATAAAACAGGGGTATTGGTATAAAAAATGTATAGCATCGGGCAAAGCCTCATGTCAGCGTCCGGTTAGGAATACAGTAACATTCAGAGGTGAACAATTGGTGACACGATCACTGAAGTAGTAGTTGGCAGAGAGTCTTGCCCAGAGAACCGCCTGCAACCCAACACGTTTTGTGGCCTTAGTTCCATTTGGAGCTCTATTTCCTTACGGAAATGTCTGTGTCAGCTCTCCTCTGCTCTCACCTCCTGAGTGCTCTCTCAGGAGGTGAGAGCAGAGGAGAGCTTAAGGAAATAGAGCTCCAAATGGCATTAGGGCAACGAAACACGTTGGATATTGTCTGGACACTTTTTGGCTATTTTATGTAACCCAGAATCAAAGACATATTTGTCTATGTGACTTTCTCTGAATTCCACATCTGGCGATTTTAGCGGTGACGTCATTAGTGCACTGTCACGCCTGTATGCCCACAGACCAAGCTAGACCCCAGTACAGAGGTGGGAACGGTATAATACCACTGTGACGATAGCTTTGTGACAGGCTATAATAATACACATCAAATATAACTGGGTTGAACTGGACGAGGCTTAGATATGATAAAATATAATTTATTCCTTGAAAAAGGTGAACACAACAAGATATACAAATAACAGACAAAATATAGCACTTACTTAAAGGTTAGGACAAGAAAGCCATCAGGATACAGGATGGGCCATTTCTTCCATAATTCAGGTTCAGATGTAGACATCACAGCAATACATGAAGATCATGAAGACCATACATGAAGACATTTGAGTAAGGGCAGACTCTGGTTTAAATACCATTTCAACCCCCTCTCTTACAACCAAGGCGCCAAGCGGGCTAGAAAAATCTCTTTGAAGGAGATTTTGGTTTCCCTTGTAAGTGTGAAGACCGACACTTAAAAACACTCAGTCCCTTTGTTCCTGCCCTTAGCATAAACAATCAGGACAGTTAGCTTTTGATCACCAGGATAGGCTAATTCCTCAGGATGCCCTTCCTGCCCTATTTAGCATAGCAGATGGAGTCTGCATTTTTCAGAGCAGATCCAAAATCCCAGATACACTTTAATACCTACACATATTAAAATACCCGGTTCGGGTAGGTCCAGCGGGTCCAAACTTTCCAGACCTTAATGCCGGAAGTGGTACACTATAGGGTCCAAGTTTCAGCCCACTGCGACCTTCGGAACCGGAGTTATACAAATACCACATAAACCGTTTCATATTTTATTATAAAAATCTCCGCTAAAAAGAAATCTCAGCTTTTCACTAAATCCCCATTGAAAACAACGGGCTCTGCCGCCATGGGTTTTAATGGAGCAACTCCGCCGTTGTAGTCAATGGAGTTTCCCGCCATAGACTTTCAATGGAGAAACCGCCGCCTATGAAGTCAATGAGAAAATCCACAAATCTTTACATTCGTCCACACTCCGTCTGGTTGGTCTGAGAGGGCTGGGAAGGGGCACGCATTAAAGCCGGAACCTTGGCTACATGCCACCCAAATCCCATCCCTCTGGTCATTCCAGAACCGGAGATATGGACTTACATTTTTCAGCATATTACACTTAGTCGTTTTTACGCCACGCGGCTTTTCCCCATTGGAAACAATGGCCGGCGCCGCCATAGACAATGCATGGCACACGCCGCCATTAGATTCAATGGTGCGACCCTCCTTCTCCGCTTGACCCTTTACGGGGGTCCCTCATTCCCGGACCCGGTGGGGGTCGTGTGTGGGGGTCCCTAGGGGCTAGGGGCAAAAATAATTTTATTCCCAGGGGCCCTAGAACTTAAGATTCCCATGCCAATTGTCTTTGAACTTGACCAAAGTGATTAAACTTTTTTCAAAGACTTGTATTCGCTTTTGCAGTCTGCGGTTTGGATGGCTGACAACCTGTTCCTCGAGGCCGGCATTGAGGAATCTCCATTGAAGTCAATGAGCCCATTGACTAAGAATGGGAAACCGCCGCTGCTCCTCTCGGACGCCACCTACTGGTCGTCGCTGGAAAACAGGTCCAAAACTGCTACTTCTGCCATTGGAACGCATGGAGCTGCAATGGCGGCCTATGGAAGGCTGCAAAATGGAGCCTGAAAAGGCGGGAAAAGGGAACAAAGGGCTATAATCACTAAACTAACATTAACCCCTTCCCTCCCGCATCAACCCTAGTGTATGTGTGAGTGCAAACACCAGGATAACACAATACATTTCTACAGGGGAATAAACCTTTGGATACTGAAGCAAGGCAAAAACACATTACTGGACCTCAGTCCAGTTAACCCCTTGCTTCCCAGGTGAGACTAGAGGGTGGCCAAATGGGGTGTAACCCCTTTAATCCCGGGCCAAACCCTCTCTATCAAGATACCTCCCCTGCTCAATGGGTGCCTGGTGCCCCAGCTGCCTTCCCTGCACTGGGACACCATCGGTACCCTTGAAGCACTCAATAAGTCCTGAGGGGTTGGCCTGGCAAAATTGTCCTCCGGCATTGTCCAGTACATTGTCCTGGCCACAGTGGATAGTGAAGTCCAGATCCTGCTGAGCAGGGCTCCACTGTGGCCACCGGGCATTCTCCTTTGCCTCCCTCTGCCCTCCACCCCGTGTCTGGTGAACCAAGTCCCTGGTGAAGGGGCCTCTCTGCAGACCAGGCTGCACACTGCCCAGAGACTGGCATGTCTCTGCACCAGCGAGAGACCAGCTATCAAGCACAGACCGTCGCTTTCCTTTCAACCAAGTCTGGGAAAGAGCTATGTCACTATCCTGTAGGGACCCTACCTGCCCTGGCCCTGTGCCCACCTGTAGCTGCTCCGCTATACCCTTGACTCTCCTCCCCGGCTGCGTATCCACCCACAGCCCTTCCTCTGGGAACCCTGGGGAATCTATCAGGGGGGGTCACTCCTGGCCAGTCAGAACAAGGGACCTCCTGCCTACCTAGCCCATCCCTAGCTTCTGACAGCTGCCTGACACCCCACTGACCTCCTATCTCCCCCTGCTCCACAGTGTCTCCCTGCCTAGCCTCCCCTAGGCCCAGCACCTCAGCCCCTGCTGATGACTCCTGCTGCTTACCTCCCTGCAGCCCACCTGCACTCCTCTCCCCCCTGGGCAATACTAACCCAGACACTGGAACTACCTGAGTGCACCTACCTCCCTGACCTTGTCTCCCCCTTACCAGGGATGAGCTCAGGGGCACCTCTCCAGATGCAACCGCCTTAGCTCTCGGCTGGCAGGTATCCCTGGGGTGGCACAAGCTTGCCACTGCCCATGATACCCCCAGCCCATTGCCAGGCTGCAACAGGGGGTTGCTGATCTGAGAAACCACCTGAGGCTCCGCCAGGGTAATGAGGAACTCTAGCTGCCATACCTGCTGCTTTCCCTCCCCGGCTACCACTAGCCCTTCTTCTCCCGCTGAGGTCTGATGCTGGCTACCTACCTGCAGCCTCCCCTCACTCCGCTTCTCCCTAGCTAATCCTAACCTGGATCCTAGGGACACCTGAGTGAGGCCATCTCACTGATATTGCCTCCCCATTACCGGGGATGAGTTCAGGGTTGCTGGTGCAGATGCACCCACCTTAGCTCCTGGCCGGTAGGTAACCCTGGGGTGGTCTAACTTTGCCACAACCCCTGATACCTCCAGCCCAAAACAAGGCTGCAACAGTGGGGCTCTTAACTGAGAGTTCCCTTGCTGCTCCGCCAGGGTAATGGGGAAGCCTAGCTGCCCTACAAGCTGCCCTTCCTTCCCCTCCCCTGGTGCCCCTATCTCCTGCCACCCCCCGGTCACCCCTATAGTGAAACAGGGTACAGTCATACGAAAAAATAAGTCAGGGTCAGTCTGCGACTTGGTCTGGCTTACCTCGCTGGTCCCCGCAGAGACCGCCGCCTTCGTTGGTCCGGAATGCAGGGGGACTGGAGTGGCCGCCGCCGGCATCATCTGGGCCGGGCAGCAACGGGCCGCTGCCGCAACAGCGCCCGGGCTTGGTACAGGTAAAACGGTGCAGGACAAGGGTCCCAGGTCTTTGTAGAGTAACACGGCTCCCGCCAAACCAGGTAAAATAACCCCCTCCCGCAATCCCAGTCCCTCCCCCCACTCAGAAAGGACTCCGGCACTTTGCTGGAATCGCGGCTCTTCTGCCGCCGTCACCGCCATGGGCGAGCCCCGGGTAGCTGCCGCAACAGTACCCGGCATTGGTGCAGGGTCATCGGCGTGAATTGTGGGACTCCGGTCATCGCTGGGAATCGCTGACTCCGCCAAACAATGTGAAACACCCACCTCCCGCACACCCCAACCCTCCCCCTAAATAAAATTGCCGCCGGCAGGATGCCAGAGTGGCGGCTTCTTCTCCGCTGCCGCCGCCGGTTCTCCGCCGGGATCAGATGGATGGCCGCCGCTCTCCGCCGCTGTTGCCGATGCAGCCTGGCCAGGTTCTCCAGGACTCATCCAGTGATGGGTTGTCGCCCTGGCTTGGTGGGAGCCATCAGAGGATGCCGCTAACTGGGTCATCTTATCCGCAGCTCGTGAGCGCTGGCCCTGAGGGGCTTCTTCGCCCGACCGCGCACGGTCCGAGCACCGGTCATTATTGTGGCCCGTTTGTTGGCAGTTCCGCAGCACCTGCTGGAGCTTCTCCGCCGCCGGTGGACGACCCCCCGCGAGGGGCTGCTGCATCCAGAGCGGAGTTTCTTGAGCACCGGGCTCTGGGAGGGGGTAAGCGGGTCGTGCGGCACCAACGCCGTGAACTGGGTCCACTTCGCTGGGAACCACGTCTTGCCCAACGCACACACCAGTGCTAGCTCTTTCATGGAAAATGGACGGGCCGCCGCAATGGCCGTTACCTCTCCTGGTGCAAGACTTCTGTGGTCGCTCCCTCCACAAGTCTCTGCCGTCCCGGAGCTGGGTCCATTCCCTGCTCTCTGGGCTGTTTGGTGGTTACAGCGGCTGCAGCTGTGGATCTTTGCTTAGCCTGCCGGGTTTCATGCTCACCGATCGCCGCCTCTCTCTCAGCCGTGTCGGCTGCTGGTCCCCGCGCCGACTTGATGCACTCCTCCGGTCTCAGTGCCCGGCTCCAGTCACATGGATGGCCGGCACTTTGGTTCTGGAGGTAATGCTTCTCACAAGTAGGGGAACAGTGAGGAGGTGCCATATCTTGTGTTATATGTTGTACACTGTGTGTTCAATATCTTTAGTCCCAGGAACTCACAATTACTCTCAAGTTCCCACTATATTACAGAATCCTGCAGTACTCTGTAATACAGGTCCAGTTCAATCCCGCCGCTGCCACCAGTTTTATTAATGCCTGTGACGATAGCTTTGTGACAGGCTATAATAATACACACCCAAATATAACTGGGTTGAACTGGACGAGGCTTAGATATGATAAAATATAATTTATTCCTTGAAAAAGGTGAACACAACAAGATATACAAATAACAGACAAAATATAGAACTTACTTAAAGGTTAGGACAAGAAAGCAATTAGGATACAGGATGGGCCATTTCTTCCATAATTCAGGTTCAGATGTAGACATCACAGCAATACATGAAGATCATGAATACCATACATGAAGACATTTGAGTAAGGGAAGACTCTGGTTTAAATACCATTTCAACCATCTCTCTTACAACCAAGGTGCCGAGCTGGATAGAAAAATCTCTTTGAAGGAGATTTTGGCTTCCCTTGTAAGTGTGAAGACCGACACTTAAAAACACTCAGTCCCTTTGTTCCTGCCCTTAGCATAAACAATCAGGACAGTTAGCTTTTGATCACCGGGCTAGGCTAATTCCTCAGGATGCCCTTCCTACCCTATTTAGCATAGCAGATGGAGTCTGCATTTTTCAGAGCAGATCCAAAATCCCAGATACACTTTAATAACTACACATATTAAAATACCCGGTTCTGGTAGGTCCAGCGGGTCCAAACTTTCCAGACCTTAATGCCGGAAGTGGTACACTATAGGGTCCAAGTTTCAGCCCACTGCGACCTTCGGAACCGGAGTTATACAAATACCACATAAACCGTTTCATATTTTATTATAAAAATCTCCGCTAAAAAGAAATCTCAGCTTTTCACTAAATCCCCATTGAAAACAACGGGCTCTGCCGCCATGGGTTTCAATGGAGCAACTCCGCCATTGTAGTCAATGGAGTTTCCCGCCATAGACTTTCAATGGAGAAACCGCCGCCATTGAAGTCTATGAGAAAATCCATAAATCTTTACATTCGTCCACACTCCGTCTGGTTGGTCTGAGAGGGCTGGGAAGGGGCACGCATTAAAGCCGGAACCTTGGCTACATGCCACCCAAATCCCATCCCTCTGGTCATTCCAGAACCGGAGATATGGACTTACATTTTTCAGCATATTACACTTAGTCGTTTTTACGCCACTCGGCTTTTCCCCATTGGAATCAATGGCCGGCGCCGCCATAGACAATGCATGGCGCACACCGCCATTAGATTCAATGGTGCGACCCTCCTTCTCCGCTTGACCCTTTACGGGGGTCCCTCATTCCCGGACCCGGTGGGGGTCGTGTGTGTGGGTCCCTAGGGGCTAGGGGCAAAAAGAATTTTACTCCCAGGGGCCCTAGAACTTAAGATTCCCACGCCAATTGTCTTTGAACTTGACCAAAGTGATTAAACTCTTTTCAAGACATTGTATCCGCTTTTGCGGTCTGCGGTTTGGATGGCTGCCAACCTGTTCCTCGAGGCCGGCGTTGAGGAATCTCCATTGAAGTCAATGAGCCCATTGACTTAGAATGGGAAACCGCCGCTGCTCCTCTCGGACGCCACCTGCTGGTCGTCGCTGGAAAACAGGTCCAAAACCGCTACTTCTGCCATTGGAACGCATGGAGCTGCAATGGCGGCCTATGGAAGGCTGCAAAATGGAGCCTGAAATGGCGGGAAAAGGGAACAAAGGGCTATAATCACTAAACTAACATTAACCCCTTCCCTCCCGCATCAACCCTAGTGTATGTGTGAGTGCAAACACCAGGATAACACAATACATTTCTACAGGGGAATAAAAATTTGGATACTGAAGCAAGGCAAAAACACATTACTGGACCTCAGTCCAGTTAACCCCTTGCTTCCCAGGTGAGAGTAGAGGGTGGCCAAATCCCAGGCCAAACCCTCTCTATCATGACAACCACACACCTACAGCAGTGGGAGCAAGCCCGGAGTGTGGTATAGCGTTGCTGGGCCTGTTGGAAGAGTTGTTAGTATATACTTGCAACGCTTGGGGATTGTCCGTGAGAATAGTCGTGTCCATTTGCCAAAGTCCAGGGATCCAGAGGGTAGAGTCATCAGAGGACAAGCCAGGTCCTAGGGAGCCAGAGGTCAGCGGAGTCGTATGTGTAGCAGGGTTCAAAGGGATACCAGAGAGCAGAGTAGTCCCGGGTAAGCAGGGGTCAAAGCCAGGGAAATCCAAAGTAACACAGGAGCAGGTAATCACAGGAGCACAGAGGGAACACAGCATAGCTCAGGTACACACAGGGAAATAGGAACTATGTAGAGCGAGGAAGAGGTGGACAGACAGGGATTTTAAAGGAAGGTGCACCAATGACAGAGAGGGGAGGAGTAGCGAGAGAAGTGGGAGAAGCTAGAGATAGGTCAGGGGAAGAAGAGGAGGAGACAGGAGGGGCAGTCATGGGAATGGCCTGTACAGCTTGGGAGGCGGAGACAGGGGGCACCAGATAAGAAGAGTCTTTGCGCGCACCCCCTGTAAGCTGGGGATGGGCGCGCATAGGTTGCAACACAGGCGCGGACCGCACGGAGCAGGGGAAGACCGCAGGAGGGGGACGGAGCCAAGAGGAGAGGAACGCGCGTGAGGCCTGTGCCCGCGCGATGGCCAGCAAAGGCATCGAGGAGCATGCATGCGCGTCCTCCTTGGGCTGAGGGGGTACATGCACCGGTCGCATCACCAGGCGCGCGGAACACAGGCACCACCCGAGGAGGAGGCAACGGGACAGATGGCACCACAGGGGAAGGTAAAGGAGCTACCGCGGGGGAGAGAGAGCGGGGAGGATCAAAGCAGGGGCTAAGGGAGCACGTGGGTATGCGGGACCTGCGGGGAACGCGCTTCGGCAAGGGGAGAGAGGTAGAAGGTGAAGGAGAGGAGTGGGAAGGAGTAGAAAGGGTGATGGGAGAGTGGGACAAGGAGAGGAAGGAATCTCCTGAGTCGTCACATGCACGTCCCGTGGCGGGATGCCCGAAGTGTTTGGGAACCATCTATCCGATATCTGTGGCGGGTTGCAGGTCACGACGCTCCACCGAGTCTGGATTGGAGGCGGTTCCCTGGGCAAGACTCTGCTTCTGTGATCTGTGAAGTATAGATATAGGAAAAGTATCTGTTGTCTAAATTTAACATAGGTTGAACTTGATGGACGTACGTCTTTTTTCAACCTCATCTACTATGTAACTATGTGATCCGGTGGCCCTTTTTGTAAGGTTTTTTAAAGTGCCAAAACTGGGACAACACCCCACCCCCTACAAATACCTCAGACACCTGGGGTCCCCAGAGGTTGGGGGACCCTGGATAAGCCCCAGTTAAGGATAAAAAATATATATATTTAGGAAGGATTGATGCTTCAAGGCAGCGGTGCGCAAACTGGGAGGCATGCCCACCAGGGGGGCTGCAAGACTTTATTATGTGTGGCGGTTACAGAGGCCCCACGCTAAGAGGCATAATAACCCACCTTGGGTCAAGTATACTTCATCCAATCCCTCTACCCCCAATAAACATTACAATACCTACTACCCACCAATACACAACCCCCCGTCCCCCTGTACCTGCATATTAAAGCATTTTTTATTATTTTATGCACAGGATTGATACCAGAGGCCGGCGGGGGTCCTCTGGTCATCCCCGTGGGTGTCTGTGGGCCTCCAGGTTGTCCCTGTGAGGGCCACATGGGGGTCCCCAGGTGGTCTCCGTGGGTGTCTGGGGATCCTCGGTTGTTCCCGCAGTTGTTTGGGGGTTAGTTAGTTCAAAAGGATGTGACTCACTTTAAGGGATGATGTCACATCCTTTGGAACTAATGTAACCTATTACATGGTGCAGCAACCACTGGGATTGTCTTCAATCCCATTGTCTGTAATACAATGTGATATAGCCATGGGGTTTTAAGGATGTGACGTACCTCCCTTGGGGATGACGTCACATCCTTAATTATACAGCGTTCAATCAGATTGGAGCTGTACCATCTGACATGAAAATGTGACGTCACCGACCCTACATAAGGCCTGGACGCCTCATTTAACAGGAAGAAGATGACGAGATAACATCCGTTGGCACTTACAATGGGATTAGATTGACAGATGAAGAAAGAAGATAGAAGATTAAAGAAAAGAAAGAAATAATGACAGATGAAGAAAGAAAACGGTGATAGAAGATAAAAGAAGAATTTTGTTACCGGATCTTGAAGGTGGATGGCGTTGGATTGACTTTGATGACGTTGCGGTACGAGAGCTTGCAGAAATGCTGGAATTCAGAGGATCAACGTTTCAAAAGGTAAGAAAAATATTGAATGTATGTAATTGTATTTTTATAGATTTTTTGATTGTAATTTTTTCTTTTTATGTTTTTCATTGCCCATTGACTGATAATGTATTAATCTGTGCCTGTTTAGGGTACAGATAAATACAGTGACAGCCAATGCATTTTTTGGCAAATACTTTATTTCTATTGATTTTCTTTTTCTGTTTATTGTTTGGCTTAAATTGCTTATAATTTGGATGGCTTGTTTTTATTTTATTTTCCGATTGTTTAGTGTTTTTAATTAATTATTTATTTTGTTGGCTAGTGGTTTGATTTAATTAATTGATTGTTGGCAAGTGGTTGATTTTAATTGATTTTTTGGCTAGTGGTTTCATTTCTTTTAAATGTATTTTGGTTGTTTGCTTGTATTTATTAATGGTATTTCTTTTGTGGTTTGATTTTGAATAATGTGTTTTTTTGGGGTTTAAATGTTTAATTCTGGTGTTTATTTGGTATTTGCTTTATTGATTGTTGGTAATTTTGTTGTGTTTACTTGTTTATTGGGTGATTGTTTTGATTAAATTTGATATTGTTGGTGGTTGTGTATTATTTTGGTTGACTATTGACTGTCATAGAGGTACCACTGTGCCAATTACAGCTCAACCTCATTATAGCGTGATCCGCTACAACGCAAATCCGCTTATAACGCGGTCTGAGCGTGGCTCCCGAGATTTGAAAACCTCCATTTTGCTGCGCAAGGACTGCCCCCAATAAACCTGCTGTTGTTCCTTAACCCCTTCATTGCCTTGGCGGTTAGCCGCTAAAGTAATGAAGTTGCCTGTAACTGTATTTTTATTGCATCTGATTCATGCCGGGGCTATCCGGTGCTGATATTAATGTGTATCAGTTCCAGAGACTCCGGCATCAATCCAAGACAGGAAAAATGCATTTTTAAAAAAAAAAAGTCCTCACTCGGCACATGTCGGCAGTTTCTCACCACCCTCACTACAACTTTTCCTGGGTGGAGGATTTTGAGAGGAAATCGCCATTCTTGAGCCTCGATTAGCCCAGATAACCTACTCGAGGCTACTAGAATTGCACAAATGTGAAAACCTGCCAATAAGTGGCTTATTGCCACCAGTTTGTCAAAAAAAAATTCTCGCACTCCAAAAAATGCCGAAAAGTACTTTTATTGGCAACCTATCGGGGATTACTGAATTGCTGTAGGTGTTTTTGGTGAAAAAGCCTTGATAAGTGGCTTAACGGAGCTTATAGAATTGGCCCCCATGTCTGAGTTGGCTTAAATTTCTCTGGCACACAGATCTTTCAGAAATTGGATTAGGCTTCTTCCATTTGATGCAGCCACAAGGGAAAAACAGAAAAAAAGATTGATTTACAGCTGAACATACTTCACCAAAGCTTAATTCACAGCTCCATGGAGTTTGCATTGAAGACAAATAACAGTCATAACCCATAGCAATGCTTTGCAATCCCCTCTGACAGTAAAGAGGTTACATTTCTAAATTCTGCAAAACTTTAGAAGTGAGGAATATATCAACGTGAAGAAACTGCACACAGAAGTTTGTTTTTAATAATTTTCTGCTTGCACTTGCATTACATGTAAGAAAGTATGTTAAGCAAACTGTTAGCCAGAAAAGTTTACGCACCCTCAGACCTGGCAGAGTTTGTTACATCTGTGACGTAGTCCAAAGATGTTAGGCAGCTTTCTGCCCCATTTTAGGTTAGAAAGTGCAGGAATAGTTAAAAATGATCAATTCCACAGCTTCACATTAACTCAGGCTGCTGGATGGAAAATCCAGACCACAGATTACAATGGGTCTAGTTCTCCCTCACCTGCTCTTCTAATCACATGCACAGGTATTTAGAGCAGAGAGGTTTGCATTTCAGTCTCTCTCCTTAGAGCCTGGGGGCTGGGGGTGTCGCTGCTCCCCTGCATCCAGTTTCGGGGTGGACGACCCCTCCAAGTATCACAGTACCAGAGGATTTGCCTGGACACTTGGGACCGAGTTCCCACCACGAACAGATAAGACAAACAAATATGTATTGCTGTTTCTAAAAGACTATGCTGTATCTAGTGACCCTAAATGAGAGGGCATTGTTTTAAGCTGGGGAACCAGGTTAGTTGGCCCAGCAGCAGTTAGAGGCTGATTATGATGTGTAGTTAGATCCCTGAAAGGGATAGGATTTTGTTTATATAATTTCGCTTCTTGTTACTTGAACTAACAGTGTGGGAAATACTAAGACACTGATATAAGTGAACCGCTGAATGAAAATGTCTGAGTGCCTCTAACCAACACATGTTAAAGCTGCAGTCCCTTACTTGGATGAAAATAAAGCAGGCAGAAGCCTGAGTTAAGCAATGTAATACTTTGCATGATCCTGTTTTTGTATAAATAACCCTAGAAGACTGTGTCGGGAAGAACCCAGACAGATGTCAGCGCTACAAAAGAGGGGCGTTTGTCACACATCTCATGACCCTTGCACCCTCAACTTCCACCATTTAGTTCCTCACCCAACCAACTAAACACAAACACCTTAGTTGGGTACAACTGGACACATCTGGATTTGGTCAGAAATTAGCCCCACCAGCTAAACTATGATTCAAAGCCCACCATGGTGACATGATCCAGTGGGCACTCATGGTTCTACACACCTGGGGTCTGATTTTGGGTCACACCCTTAAGCCTGCCGTACCTGGCCCTGACACAAGGGCACCTCGTGTTGGATCCGGCGTCATTTCTACATTTCCCCACCTGGGCAGAACTGACCAGACCCCCACCTCCAACGCTAAGGCTATTTGACCCCTCAAACTTGCCTCACCGCTGCCAAACACAGTGCTGCCTTCTGCCGGACATCTTGCCACCCCATGTTGAAGATTTTCAAGGCTACCTCGGAGAGGGGAACTCCATCCCTTCAATAAAGCCCTGGCAACTCTCCTTTCAAATCCTTGTGCAATATTGACATGCCTCACAATGACCTAATGAAATTCGCCACCCCTCTATTGAGTTTTCTCCTGTACCTATCCACAGCCTTGCTCTTCCTCGCCCTCCTCCAAATAAACCGAGACACAATCTCGGCCTACACCAATAATGCTGCCGGGAATGCTACCATTAACTGGGCCACACCCAACGGACTGCATTAATTAAATCTCTTGATGTCATCTGAGCCAGGATCGTCTCCCCCTCCCCCCACATGAAGGACAATCACATCCGGGGCTTGCCTTTTTCTACCCTCTTGGAGGAGCATTGGGAGTGCCTTTTCCCAGTTTAAGCCCGCTGACCTACTCAATGGATTCCCCATATATTCCCCTTTAAACTCAAATGCTTCCCATAAAGCTGCTGCTCCGCTATCATATTGGCCCAGTGGATATAGCAATCCCACAGATCCATGCACAAATTGTCTGGCTTCCTAAAATAATAAAATGTTGTGGGTTATTTTTTTTACATTTTTTATTTAACCCCTCCAAACAAATCAGTTGTAACCTGATATAGCTCTTTAAGCAATTTGAATTCCATCTCCCAATCCTCTTTATCACCCTCTGCTCCAGCTCCAACCGGGCAGTGCCTGGATCTGTGCTCTGCTCCAGCTGATCCTGTAGGGCTTCAGGGGGGTGGGGCACTTACCCCCAGCCAGGCCCTCTCCCTCCTCCTGCAACATCATGTTGTCGTTCAATGGTGCCATCATGCTTGGAATCACCTGCATCAGCCCCGGCAGCCAGTCTCCGCCATGCATATTACATAATTAGATAGTTACATAGTGGATGAGGTTGAAAAAAGACATGCGCCCATCAAGTTCAACCAATGCTAAATTTAAACAGATACTTTATCTTATATCTCTACTTATAGTATATTGATCCAGTGGAAGACAAACAAAAAACCCCAGTGACATTTCATCCAATGATATCTCATAAGGGGAAAAATAAATTCCTTCCTGACTCCAAGAATTGGCAATCGGATTACTTCCTGGATTAACATCCTTCCCATGTTTACTTATTTGGTATATCCCTGAATATCTTTCCTTTCTAAAAAGATGTCCAACCTTTTTTTAACAAATCTATTGTATCTGCCATCACAATCTCCATGGGTAATGAATTACACATTTTAACTGCCCTTACTATAAAGAACCCTTTTCTTTGTTGCTGGTGAAATCTCTTTTCCTCCAACCTTAAGGGATGGCCCCGAGTCCTTTGTACTGCCCGTGGGATGAATAGTTCTTTTGAAAGCTCCTTGTACTGTCCCCGAATATATTTGTATATAGTTATCATATCCCCTCTTAGACGCCTCTTTTCTAATATAAATAAATCTAATTTAGCTAGCCTCGCTCAAAAATTAGATTGTCCATCCCCTTAATTAATTTGGTGGCTCCTCTGCACTCTCTAGTTCCATAATGTATTTTCTAAAGAGTGGTGTCTAAAATTGTACTCCATATTCAAGGTGTGTGCTTACTAAGGCTGGGGCCATGGAGGGGGTAGCAGGGCTGAGGCGCGCTGCCGCTGAGGCTCGCCTGCTGAGATCTGCGCGATTCATGCCCATGCAGATGAGCCAGCGGGCGCGATCGGGAGGCGAGGGGAGACTGAGGGAGGCGGGGCAGTGACGTCGCTGGGCCAATTGCCCGCGATGTGTCAACGTCACGGCGCCATGACGTTGACGCTGCTCCGCACTGATTGGATGTTTTCAGCCGACAGCGCTCTGAAAAACAGTTTGGCTGTCGGCTGAAAAATCCAGCACCTCAGCACGCCTGCGGACGCTCGCGTGAGCCCCCTCTAAAGACATCCTCAAGGAGGATGCAGCGGCTCAGCACGGAGCGTCCGCACGGCTCAGCACGGACGTGCCTTCTCTGGACTCAGCCTAAGGCTTTGGTCCCGCTGTGGCCGCGGACCACCAGCTGCTTGCCTCTGTTCTTGAGGTCCCCGCTGGCTCCTTCCGGCGTGGCTGACTGCGTACTGGGACGTGTCAGCCAGCCGGAACTACAAGGCGTTTGTGATTTCAGCGAGTGCCGCGTCAAATGGCATGCAAGGGAACCAATCACGGATTGGATCCCAGCAGCCAATCCGATTCCCCCCCTCCTGCTCCGATCCCCCCGTTCCATTCACCCTCCCATTCCGATTTCCCCCCTCTGATTCCCCCCTGCTCCGATCCCCCCTGCTCCGATCCCCCTTCCTATTCCCCTCCTGCTCTGATCCCCCTCCGATTCACCCCCCTGTGTGTATTTGTGTGTGTGTGTGTGAGTGCCTGTGTGTGTGTGTGTGTGTGTGAGTGCCTGTGAGCCTGTGAGTGTGTGAGGGTGCCTGTGTGTGTGTGAGGGTGCCTGTGTGTGAGGGTGCCGAGGGTCTGAGGGTCGGAGGGGGCGGAGGGTGCTGAGGGTGCCATTTAATGCAAGATAAGCTCTTGTTTGCCTTTGCTGCTACTGCATGACATTGGGCACTATTGTTAAGTCTGCTGTCTACCAGCACCCCTAAATCCTTCTCCATCAAGGATTCCCCCAATTTCTTCCCATTTAATTTGTAGGTCGCCTGTTTATTTGTATTTATTTGTATTAAACCTCATCTGCTATTTACCTGCCCAAGTTTCCAGTCTCTCCAAGTCCTCCTGGAGAGAAATTACATCCTGCTCTGATTCTACTACCTTACACAATTTAGTATGATCAGCAATGATGGAGATTTTGCTCTCGATGCCACCCTCAAAGTCATTAATAAACCTGTTAAAAAGCAGATGTCCCTGTACCGTTCCCTGAGGTACTTCACTCACGACCTTAGCCCAACCTGAAAAAAGTTCCATTTATGACAACCCTCTGTTGTCTATCCTTCAACCAGTTTTCAATCCAGGTGCATATATTTTTACTGAGTCCAATTTGCTTTATTTTGTACACCAACCTCTTGTGTGGAACCGTATCAAAAGTATTTTAGCTTCCTCAATCTCACATATATTTTGTGGCTTATAGCATATCCCTACAAACATTTTCCTTATACTTTTACCTCCACTGCTAATTTCTATCCACAAGGTCTCTACATTTTCATAATTCCCTTCAAAACATCTTCCCTTATAATAGCTTTTACAGAAAATTCAAATAAAGAACAAATTTAAAAAAAAGAAAAACATGGAAAGGAGACTAACGAGCAATTAGAGAACGGATCGTTCTTCAGCCAGCCAATCAGAATGGGGGCTCGTCTGGCTGCTGACGTCAGAGGAACTCAAAAGCCAGCTCAAAAAGCCGGGCGAGTGGGAAATACGAATTGGCCAATGGGAATAGCGCCTACGAGTAGCGACTTCCCCCAGCCAACCCATTGCCACCCGCTGGGCAGGCTCCACCGGGTCTGGAAGTCTAAAAGGTGCCCCAGCGGGGTGCTCTTGTTCTCTGGACCTGGTACTCCGCCCCTTCCCTGCTCACCAAACCGTTTTCTCACCTCTTAACATCCCTTCTCCCCTTTGATCTACGATGTCTATGCAGACATCCCGGGCCCTATGTAGATGCTCGGGCTGACCGCATAGACATTAATACCGTTTCAAAAAACATAATAAATTCTGTTTTTAAACAAACCAACTATAGGGGAACATCATATCTGTGGGGGAAATGGGACGGGGATATTTGGGGCTGAAAACCAGGATTCTGGGGGACATTGTGCAGCTCTGGTGTAATTCTACCCTCGTACCGGCAGACCCTGCCTGCACGGTAGAATTATAGGACTACCGGTAACTTTGGCCCCTGAACCCCTACATAAGTTCTGGATGCATTTTTACCCAAATATCCCCCTTGAAACTTACACACAGTGTCACTTCCTCTCCATCCTGCAGCCTCTGCTCATTTCTTTGGTGCCATCCCCTGTCACAGTACCTCTCACAGCACGAACAGAAACCTTTAAGGGAAAGCCTTCGCAGAGGAGAGAGGTAGGTCAGAGGCCACTGCCCCCTTAAATACCTAACATCCCCACTTGTTCCTCATGGCTGCTTGGGTCAAGGGTCAAGTTACCCTTTCCTAATTGATCCAGACTTTCTTTATAATCTGTGCACCTTGTAACTGCTCCCTACTCCTACTGACACTCCCAGAATCACAAACTAACACAGACGCTGCAAAGCTTGAAGCAAAGACCTTACTACATTGACACAAAGAGATTCAAGATGAAAACTACGCAATTAGCATACATTTTGCTTCAAATTTGCCTTGATACATCACCCCCTTGGTGTTTAGTCATATTGATTGTGCTGGGGTACAGTTAGCAACATGTAACCATTGATAGCCATTTATTGCAGTAATTTCTGGGAGTCTGCATGAATAATCCACTGAAGCTTCGAAAACCAGAAGTGAAACAACTTTATGATTCACTATAAGAAGATGTATACTCTGATTTAGTGCTTGATTCAATATTGTCTGAAGATGCCAATAACACTGTCAAGTCAATGTCAGTTTTCAGCCGATCGCAGCTTTGGAGACTTGAACTTTGAACATTTAATTTTCTTTTGTCTAAGTATTAAAGCTTTTCTTGAGTTTTTGCATTTTCATTCTGAAGTTGAACAGGAAATTCGGAATTTGGTCATGGATTCATCTTATTTTTGTTTTTGACACATCAAAGTAACGCACTCCAGGACCCCCGAGGAAAGCCTTCCCAGCAATTAATAAATAGCCTGTGATTTTTTGTCATTGGCTGTGCTCTGCTCGCTACATCATCGCTCTGCTATTTGCAACAGAGCAACTTTGAAAAGCTCGCCTTTGCATCACCGGCCCAAGACACAGGATCATCTGGTTCTCTGACTGGGGCTTCTCCTTACATACCTTCCGCTGTTCTATGTTCAGCATGGAAGTAGGATTCCTCCCGCCAGGCAATAGGAATAGGAATAAGGGCTCGTCTCGGCCTTTGGCTGATGTCAGAGGAGGGGGCGTGCCAAGCTGGCTCGGGATGCCCTGTGGGCGGGACATACAAATTGACCAATGGGAAACATGCCGACATTCTGCCGCTTCCCCCAGTCAACCCATTGCCACCTACTGGGCAGGCTCCACTGAGTCTGGCAGACCAGAGTGTCCTCCCCGCAGGGGGTCTTTGTTCTCCAGACTCAGTACTCTGCCCTGCCCTAGCTACTTAACACCCCGACACCTCTCAACATCATCCTGTTTTCTCTTTGAACTATGATGTCTATCCAGACTCCCCGGCACCTATATGGATACCTGGGCTGACTGAATAGACATTTATAGTAAAAGCATAAAACATTATAAAACCTATTTTAGTAAAGTATGGACCTTGGGGAACTTTATACATATAAGGGAAATTGATCTGGCATATCTGGGCTCAAAAACCAGGAATGGAACAAAGGAAAAAGCAAGCGTACACACCATATAGTAATGTACCCTGTGTACACACTGGTGATAAGTGAATAAATATAATTAGATACTTAAGGAGGTAGTGCAACTCCGGAAGGAGGACTCAATCCAAAGTCCAGATAATAGAGCAGGGATTCAGGAGTGCAAATACATGCAAGTAATATAAAAAAACGTGTTTCACTCATAAGAGCTTCATCTAACCACTGATGAAGCTCTTATGAGTGAAACGTGTTTGGGGATAACACAGAAGCACCTCGAGACTGGAAATGTGTTTTTGGTGGACGTTGTTGAGGACTTTGGACTCATACCATCTGTTCCTTCTGCTTTTACCTGGATCTACACATTGCTGACAGTGGGTGGCCACCACAGGCATCTATACCAGGTAGGAGTTTTGCAGTTCCTCATCACCTCTGACCCAGGGTGGTCCAATTGCCTGTATCTACAGTATTTCTGTAAGTTCATTACCTCTGTCTATTTGATTAAATGTACAGGCATACCCCGGTTTAAGGACACTCACTTTAAGTACACTCGCGAGTAAGTACATATCACTCAATAGGCAAACGGCAGCTCGCGCATGCGCCTGTCAGCACGCCCTGAACAGCAATACCGGCTCCCTACCTGTACCGAAGCTGTGCGCAAGCGGGGAGACTATAGGGAGAGCCTGTTACACATGTGTTATTTACATCAGTTATGCACGTATATGACGATTGCAGTACAGTAAGTGGAAAAAGGTAGTGCTTCATTTTAAGTACATTTTCACTTTACATACATGCTCCGGTCCCATTGCGTACGTTAATGCGGGGTATGCCTGTACATACTTCACTATTTGTGCCTTCTCTATTCCCTATTCTCTATGTACTGAATCCCCCTCCTGCCTCTGAGGGATACTGCTCAGATTTCATTTGAAGATTTCCACCCTGAGTTGGTCACTCGGAACAACCATACTGCCTTCATTTTTCTGCACTATTGTGAGTGGATCACCTATATCATTACAGTATTATTGTTTATTGTATAGAGTGTGAATTATATGTATATTTTCTTCTTTTTTTTATATCACTTGGATGTATTTGCGCTCCTGATTCCCTGCTCTACTCGAAAACCAGGTGTCTGGGGGACACTGGGCAGCCCTGGTGTAATTCAACACGGGTACCGGCAAATGGTGCCGGCACGCCGGTGAGAATTAAGGGACTACCAGTATCTTTGTCCCCCGAACTCCTGCAAACAAAATAATTGCATTATGACCCAAATATCCCACATACAACTTACACACAAGAAGTTTCACATTTCTGGGGCAAAGGGAACATGTAAACAGGAAAAGCAGGGGTCACTTTATTTTGACATGTATAATCCCTGGCCTCTGGCTTATGGTGCTGTGTAGCTGCCAGGGACCCCATGGGTTCAAGGGTAACCAGATGGGCTTAACCTTTATTGAATAGCCTGGTTACCCCCTCCCGTCACAATGCTCTTCACATTTAGACACACTTCACTCTATTCACATTTACTGATATATTTACAGTGTTTGTAAGATTTGCTTTTTCTCTGGGTACCGTCATCTGAATACTCTAGGGATATACAGTACTTAGACTTGCTGTTCTTTGGGTTAACTAAATCGTCCCTCTTCTGTATAGTGTCTGACATGCCCCATTATTTGTGAGCCCCTTGCGGGCATTGGTTGACATTCCTTGAGATACTGCACTAGTGATATTTCCCTAGTACTGTACATTGACTGCCACCTCTGGGAAGACTGGGTCTGAGTTAGCTATGAACCTTTTGATTGGGCGATCCAACTATGCCATAAAGTTCCTATCTGTGGAACCTCTTTTGGGCATAGGCTTCCCGTATCTGAGCAAGCGGGGATCATTATGGCCATTGCTACGGATGCTACCTTGGTACGGCACTTTCCCTACTATAAAACAACAAATGAGGACAGATCAATCTTAGTCCACATATCTCATATAACTCAATAGTAGTCCCAGAGGGGTGAGGGGGGGGAAATGTGGCTACACTCTGTTATGCCCCAATGCACTTTGGCCAAAGTTAGGGGTTGCTTTATGATTCCATTCTGTTATCCTCTGACTCAGCAGTGGGCTTCAAACACAGGTGGGAACTGCTACTGATGCAACAATGCTAGCACTACCCTACAGTAAGTTATAATCACTACCCTATGTTATAATCCTATTTTGTGAGCATAAAGTTGTACAGTAGTTTATCACTAAAAAAAAGTCTGTCTATTGCAGTGGACCTTGGGTTTCAGCAAGACACCACATGAAAACATATTGTTTTATTATTTAGTAATGCAAATTGCAATTAAAAATACGTATGTCTTAGTCTCCCTCATATACTTTATATCGGCCACTTTCCCATATTCAACCCCCAATATCCCAACTCTATTTTTGCTCCCTCCTCTTCTGATTATGTCTATTCACCAACATTTACCAGTGCCAAATGTCTCCTCTCTTTGCTTTCTTTCTGTCCTTTCTTTGTGGCCTTTTTTTCCTTTTCCCAAACTTCCTCTGTCTCTTGCCCTTTCTCCTTCCTCACAGTCATTTTTCCTTGGGAATTTGCTATCAATCCTTTTGCCCCTGGTATTCTCCCCAAGTCAGCCCCTTTACACCCAATGTTGTGCTTCTTTTAAGAATATAACCAATACTTAAGCAGTCACACTCTTTTCTCCATCAAAGAAAATCTACATTGGTCCAGCCTTTAGATGGAGAGACAGAGAATAGATCATGGAAGCATGGTATTGTAGGATGAGTAGTTTGGTAAAATTCCTCAACCGGGGATAGTTTAGAAGGCTACAAACTTACATATGCCCCTAGGGTAGAAAGGAACATCAGTATACAAGACATGTACTGAATCCAGTGCCCCAGACTCAATTCAGCGCTGCAGTAAAATGACCCACAGCCACCTTACCCCATGTTGGTAGCCACAGAACCATTTGTCCTTATGCACAACTGCTATAAGCCTTCTTCATTGTAAAATATCAATGTAATTGTTGGATACAGAATTGTGATGCCAAGAACTGCATGGGTTAATATCAAAACCTTATCAAACACTAATGGGACCAACAATACTTATTACACAAGCCCCCTTTTGGAAGTTTGATTGATTGCCCATTTACATTTACAAGGATATACAATTTTACTCACTCCTATTGTTCCTGATCTTTTCACGGAGCTGTAAAGGGCTGGATTAATCTCTTGTGCGCTGTACACAAAGGAGATTTCTATGCAGCATTGAGAATCACAATGGCCTGTCATTCTGCCCAGCATTTAGCTTGATTCAAGATGTTTCTTTCACAGTTAGGAATTCACTTTTCAGAATGTGTTCCAGTTACCGGTAAGAAATGTTTTCTGCCTCGTATCCCTTGCTCTCACATTCAAATTCACATCACTGGAGCTGAAACTTACTAACTGGAGGAACAACATTCCTTTACTCCACCCTGACATTTTTAGCCAAAGGGCACTTCAAGAGATATGTTGTCATCTGCCTTTAGTTCCATATGACTAATACAAGGCACTTGCATGGAAAAAACATCATAGATACAGCAGGCACCGGTACCCACTGCTGGTAAACCAAGGCAGCACAGTCTATATGCTGCAGCATTAAAAGATTGCAGTAGGGCAAGCATGTGAAACTCGCGGCCCACGGGCCGCATGCGGCCCACAACGAACATATTTGCGGCCCAGCCCAGTGGTCCCCAATCTGTGCGACGCGGCGCC